>NC_012879.2:21490344-21678179 GCF_000003195.3 Sorghum bicolor
CTGGAGGCTAGAGTGGGCTACCGAGCGATGTGCCTATAGTGGAGAGCGAGTGGATAGAACAGTTAGGCCAGATTTAAATGGGCCAGACAAAATAAATAGGTTGGCCGAAAAAGGTAAATTTTTTGCATAAAGAAAAAAGGTAAACTTTTGCCTCTTTAGTTTAGGTATATATTGGTTTATATACGTCCGAGGTATCCAAAGGTTACAGGGGTTAGCGATCAAACTTATGGTCTTTTCTTCACCTGTTCTAGGTCTCGGCATGTTTTTTATGAAAAATGCAATTTGCGAGCTTTACTGATTGAGAATGGTTATATCATTTAAGAACTCAAGGATAAAATTAAGTGGTTTATCGTTCCATATACATCTCCACTACTATACAATCTACCAGTTGAAAACTTTACTAAATACACCCCATAAACTACTACTACAGTCACAAGCTACACTAAGTACACACAGAAAATTACACCCATGAAGATCTTTCTTTCAAAATTAAGGGACATGATTAACTCTAATCTCTCATTTCCCTAACTCAATCATATCGAACGGTCTCCAACGCTTGGATCAAACTCATCACTCACTTCTCACGCATGACCGTCGCATGACCGTGTCTCTTCCCTCTCACGCACGACCGTCACAATGGAAGACAGCGGGACGCACAGGGAAGACATCTGGGGCTCGCCGGCTAGGGCTCGCACGGCCAGGGGCGGCCAAGGGTCGCCGGGGCGGGCGCGTGGCCGGTGCTCGCCGGCCAAGGCGAGCGCAGCTAGGACGAGCGCAGCCAGGGGCGCCCAAGGGTCGCAGGGGCGGGCGCGCGACCGGTGCTCGCCAGCGAGGGCGACCGCGGCCAGGGGTCACCGGGGTGGGCGTGCGGCAAGTGCGCGGTCGGGGCTCACTAGCCTGGACGCACAGGGCTCGCCAGGGTGGGCGCGCGGCCAGTGCGCGTCGGACAGGGCTCGCATGGCCAGGGCGACAGCCGTGGGCGCGCGGCCAGATCTCCCGCGGCCAGGGCTTCCGCGACGCACAAGGAATACAGCCGAGGCGAGCATGACCAGGGCTCGACGGGGCAGGCGCGCGGCGGGGACTCGCTGGCCAGGGTGAGCACGGCCAGGGCGCATGGCCAGGGCTCCCCAGGGCGTGCCGGCGGCCAGAGCTTGCCGCGGTGCGTAGCCAGGGCTTGCCGGGGCGTCTGGGGCGCGCGGCCGAGGCTAGCCGGGGTGGCCGGAGCGAGCGGTCAGGGGCTCGCTGGGGCGGCCGGGGCGCGCGGCCGGGACGCGACGCCGGAGCGCGGCCAGGCATGACGCCGGAACACGGACAGGGGTGCCACGAAGGGCGAACCGCTAACGCACCAGGACAAACGACGAACGTCGTGACAAACTCAGTAAGTAATACTTGCCTTGCGTTTTCTAATGCAGATTAACATGAACGCGATCATCGATAGGTCCCTTGTACTACCATTCTGAAATGTGAATCGATGTTTGTGATTATCATTCCTTTGTCAATGCGTTGATTATCCATGCTGCTATGTCATTGTTTCAGTTACCTGAGTTTACTTGGCTATGGCCAGCATGTGCAGTAGAGAATCCTTTGGTTATTTATGAGTCCTGCTAACTTCTGTTTACTACTTCATTTCTTTGTTATATATGACATGTTCCTTCAAAGTGTTTCCTCACATACGGGTATATATGCATGTAACTATCCTAAGATATGTTTATTTTTCACTCTTTTCTTTGCCTGCAGGGGATTTACATTTGCAGTTGCAAACAAATAAAGGGTCAGTTTGTTTTTCACCTAATTTACCTATGTATATTATAGTGAAATTTCAATAGCTCTACTCTTTAGCAGAACGCCTCAATTGCTAATTGTAGTTCATACTAGAGAGTTTACATATGTAATACATTATCAAAAAAATATTATGTCTATGCTTTTGATTTTCTAATATTTCAAATATGTTCTGTAATAGTTGACTTGAGATGGTTCATAAATTTGATAGAATTAACTGTGGACTTAATGTGGTGTGTATCGTTAGCACGGAGCAATAATAGTAGTGAACGGGTTGAATTTTGGATTAAGTGAAGAATTAGGAAACAAATTTACTGATTTTTTTATTTATGCATCTATAAACTGGCACTAAATTCAAAAGTCTCTAACCATGAGTTCATAGTGACTAAATCATCATCTTTTCTCTTTTGAAATCAGCTGCTGGCACTAAATCCAAAATGACTATGACCATGCTGGCAGTGGTACTGTGTTGTGCTCCTGTGCAGGTGTCAATGGTTTGACTAATAGGGAAGAAGAAGCAAGCTGTAATTTCCCTTTATTATCAAGAAGGGTATTTGCAGGTTCCATAAAAAGACTTGATGTATTTTGAACAACACATACCTTACTTTTATATATATTTAATAAACATTCCACTTGTTGACACTTCCCTGAATAACCTTTTTTTACTTATCTTTAGCTTCCATATGTGTATTGGTCAGGCTGATATGGCCTTTCTAAAAATCTGTTGGTAGTGCAGCAGGTTATGTATTGTTTTCCGTAATCTGTTGGTCAGGCTAATATGGCCTTTCATATGTATTGTTTTCCACAATCCAGTATGGCCAGAATATTTGCAACTGCAATAAGGAAAGTGATAGCCTACTCTTGCCTACTTCCTATCTTTGGTAGTATCTAAGCAAAGGAGACTACTAAAAACATTAGATTTTATATCGTTTATACTTCCAATTCTTTATTTTAACTATCTGATTAAGTCTGTTTCTACATATTAGGTAATCGTTTATAGTGAAGAAGGCCCTTCAACCATATGATTTTGATTTCAAGGGTTGTAACTTGTCAATACTTTAGCCTGTTTTGATTTTGGTTGTGAAAAAAGGCCGATGATATGTGCACACCAACCCTGCTTCCTCTTCTTGTAACAGATGTGAGGTGACAAATTTCTTTCACTATCATCCAGATCCACTTGGTTTGCCTTTTTCTTTCAAAAATTCCACATGCTAATTTGTTCCTGCAGTAAATGAATCTCATAAAAAGTTGAAGGCATATACAAGAGGACAAGTAATATTGCTTTTCTTTTGTTCACGTCACCAAGCTTAGTGAGTTAATGTTATCTCCTATAAAACTTATATGCTTGTCAAGCATCAAATATCATCTACTCACTACATACTGCTTTCCCTTAGTTTGTGTTTGTTTGCAAATGAACTGGCTTACTGAAGGTAGTAGCGAAAATGTTAGTATATATTTTCTAGCACGAGAGAATGATCGCTCCACGGCATAAATGTTAGTAGATTTTAGCCATGGTGAGACACCAGCGCTTGCGAGCTCCATGTCCGAGTGGTTTAATGCAAGAGGCTGGTTCCATGGCAGAGTTCCTCCATGTTCTCTCTGCTGTGAGATCAACTCTCTACCTCCCTCGCTGGAACTGTGTTGGGTCTAGCATTTCACCTAATTTTAGCCGGTAGCAATTGCAGGCAGTCATATTTAAATTAATCGTGTTTAGCTTTTGCGTGCAATGTAGGTGTGCAATGATATTCCACTGAGAAGAGGAGTTCCAATACTATCTACCTCTTGGAGGTATGTTATTTGGAATGGGGTAAGTAGAAATTCAGACCTGAATGTTTCTGCTTTGCTATATGTGGTGAACTGTTATGTCAACTAATTTTACATCTTACTACATCTTTGCCAGAAATCAAAAACAGTAATATTCCAGTTTGCTTCCACAGGCAAGAGCACCAAAATATTGTGTATAAATATGTTCTGCTATGATGAATCCTTAAATGGGTAAATCCATAAATTACAATTACCTACTACCTACTATGTATGTTTCAAGCTTATATAATCCCCTATATGGTTAAGGTGCAAAAGAATTTGAAAAAAATATATGGTTCTCTATAATTTTACAGGATGTTGGACCTGTTTTAGAAGGATTAACTGTTCTCTATAAATACATTAACTGTTCCTTGGGAAATATGTTTTTGATTCAATCCAATGAAGTACTTCAAATTTGATAGAATTAACTTTGGACTTGAATGTGGTCCGTAACGTTAGATACTCAGGATAAATAAATGATTGGTCTTCCCTTTGGTTGTTTTCATATGTATTTTTTAAATAAAACCGTAGCGTTAGCACGGACACTATACTAGTTTCTCTTAGTCTGCCTAGTTCACCGTGCCAACTCGTCTCCACCTGATTCACATCCCAGCTGTACTGCTCAATAGAGATATCTTGGAACCTGCTCCAAATGGTATTACCATTTGTATTCCTCATAAATGGCGGCTGCCGAATTTGCGGAAAAACCATCTTCCTTTATTATTTCCACAACCTCTCTACAATCCATATTTTTTCAAGAACATGCTATAGCACGTATTTCATTAAGCAGAATAAAGTAGTTTTGTTACAATCAAGATCAAATTACGGTAATCCAGAGATTATCAAAAATTACACCCCACACCCTTACAACACTCGCACGAGATTGTGATTACATTAAATTATAACGACAAAGGTGCTAGTGTCGATGGGCTAGTTGGCCTCATCATACAATCCAGTCATGTCCAGGTTCATCGCCACTAGGTCGAAGTCCTCACCAAGAAGGTGTAGCGCGTCATGGGTGGAGTCTGAAAGCGGTTCTCGGAAAGCCGCCTTGTACTTGCGCACCGTGTCAGAGCCAACATGGCGGGACGGTGCCTCGAATCCTAGCTTCTGTATGAGGACACATTGACCCAACATGGGGGGACGGTACCTCTACTGGAAATTTTATTTAAACAAAAGCATAAACCATAAAACAATACAAGTGTCTTAAGAAAGCGGGGGTAGTTTAGGAGACAAAAAATGAAACAAAGAAAATGAGGCTGATTACACATTTTGCTCTAACCATATCTCAATATCTGGAAAGTATTTCTTCTTCGCTCTCTAGAGGAGTTGCTTGAAGAGAGTTTTGAAAATTTCCAAGCCCCGAAGGACGGTGGGTGGCACACCTCTGAAGATGGCGTCATTTCGAACTGTCCAGATGGTCCAGCACATGATGATGATAATCTCCATGAAGAATTTCTTTGCAATCTGCAATTTGAGACTCTCAATTCTGTGGATCAGAAAAGGGGAGTTGACTATCATTAGGCCAATGAGAGCCCAGCAGTCCCTAGAGAAAATACATTCTAGGAATAAATGATCTATAGTTTCTTCATGATTTTCGTTGCAGAGGATGCAGTCATAGGAAGGAAGATACATATGTTTTCTTCTCAACACATTCGTGGTGCTAACCCTATCTTGCACAAGGAGCCAAAAAAATACTTTATGCTTTAGCTGGCAAGAAGATTTCCAAATCCAGCTAAAGATTGGGGCTGCCTCAATGCTTCCCCTTAAGTGATTATAGGCCTGCTTGGAAGTGAAAGAAGTATTTACCCAAATGTAAGTCCAGGTATCAAAACTGTTGGTTAGATCTTGATGCTGAAGGGTTTGCTGAAGAGCTTGGAATTGAGTAAAAGCTTGAACTAAAAGTGGCAGATTGAAAAAGCCTGAAGGAGGGTCCATGGTAAAAGCACGTTTGCAAGAGATGATTGGTTTCTTGGCAAAAGAATATAACTCAGGGAGGGAAAGTCTAAGAGGCTGGCCATCCCAACAATCTTCCCAAAAAAGACAAGAAGCTCCATCTTTAATCTGAACCGAGGCAAGACCTTTAAATTTGTCAAGAAGCTTCAAAATATCTCTCCACCAGAAGGAACCCTTCATGGTGTGGTATGGAAGTCTCCCGTTGGAATAGTGCTTCTCCCAAACAAGCTGGACCCAGGGAACATCAGCACGATTGAAAAATTTATGTAACTATTTGAGTAAGACAGCTTCATTGAAAGTTTTTAGATCCAGAATTCTCAGTCCACCATCCTTCTTGGCTTCTGTTACCAGGGGTAAGGCAGCTTTGGCATTGATTCTGTTGTTTGCATCTGACCCTCGCCAAAGGCAGTGCTTTCTGAATTTATCCACCTGTTCTCTGATGGAAGAGTGAAGGAGGAAGGTCCTCATGAAGAAAGTGGGAAGGGAGGAGAAGACAGAATTTACCATCTGCAGCTTTCCAGCTTGGGAGAGGAATGGATAGGTGCTGGTCAATCTTTTTAAACATCTGTTGATCGGGGGTAGGAAATCATCAACTCTTGGTTTTGTCAGGCCAAGAGGCAGCCCAAGGTAAGGAAAGGGAAGAGACCCAATAGAGCAGCCAAAGGTTGCAGCAAGGTGGATGATCCTATTTTTGGGAATGTTAATAGGGATCATCATGGACTTTGAGAAGTTGACATTTAAACCAGAGGAGGCAGAGAAAGAGTTAATAAGGGCTTTCAGGGTGAAAAGGTGCCTAGCACTGCCTTCCATGATGATCAAAGTATCATCAGCATACTTCAGATTTGGGAAATCAGTGGAGTAAAGGGATAGGAAGGTTAAGAAGTCCCAAGTCTTTGGCTCTATTAACAATTGATTGTAAAAGGTCTGCAGCCAAGACAAGAAGTCCCAAGTCTTTGGCTCTATTAACAATTGATTGTAAAAGGTCTGCAGCCAAGACAAACTGTAAGGGGGAAAGAGGGTCACCCTTTCTAACACCTCTTTTGCAATGAAAAACTTTTCTAGGGGTGCCATTTAGCAAAATAGATGAAGTTCCAGAACTGAAGATCAGATTCATCTAGTAGATCCACTTATCACCGAAGCCCATGTGTTTCATGATTTCAGTCATAGCCTTGTGCTCAATCTTATCAAAGGCTTTTTCAAAATCAAGCTTTAAGATTACCAGCTCTTTTTCTGGAGGTGTGGCAGAGATGAAGATATTCAAAAGACCAGGCAAGACAATCCTGAGTGGTTCTTTGTTTAATGAAATCATATTGATTGTTGTGCACAAGGTTTTTGATGAGAGGTTGCAACCTATTAGCCAGCAGTTTTGTTATCAATTTCACCGAGGAATTGAGCAGGGAAATAGGTCTGAAGTCATTTACCCTCGAGCAACCATCTACCTTGGGGATCAGGATTATAAGAGAACCATTAATACTCTTTAAGCAAATGTCCCGAGAGTGAAAACCAGAACATAGACTGTAGAAATCCATCTTAATGATGTGCCAGCATTTCTTAAGAAATTCATTACTAACGCCATCCGGACCAGGGGATTTGACACATGGCAGCTCTTTTATGATATTATCGATTTCATTATGATTGAAGGGAAGCTCAAGGGAAGTAAAATCAACTTCAGGGTGCGAGGGCAGGAGGCTTTCCTATCCTGTTCGCATCGACTGCCTGAAAAATAAATTTCACCAACTCTACATCTCATGTTAAATCAACAAGATTGATAAGTCAACAACAGTTTTGTTATATTGTTGCCTCTAGGCATTCGAATTTTCAGGTTGGGACTCTCTGGTATTGTTCCAGGATCCACCCCGATGGGGATTGGGGTATCCGAGGATGGGTTTTGTCAAGGCCGGCTAGAAGATAGCTAATATCCTCTTCCTTTAGTTTTTTGGTAAAATAAATGATATATGTAATCTTCCTTTAGTTTTTTTTTGCGACCATTGATCTTCCTTTAGTTATAGGAGATAGTATTCTTATACTTATCGTATTTTAATTTTTAAGTTTGGTGGTTCATTTAACAACAGATAAGATATTAGTAGCATGTATATAATACAAGCGATCCATGTCTAGGCGAGTTAATTCATCCAAAGTCACTTATTATTTTAGACAAATTAAATTTTTTCAATATCCAATACGGAGTATATTATAGAATGGAGTTAGGAGAAATAAAGTACTCTTTGTACAATTTCAATTCAAAATTGTACATAATATAAATTCTCTATAAGGTTTGGCATCATTAACAAATCTCTGTGGGATCTCTTTCAATAATCGCGCGCCTTGAGAACTGACTTTTCTTGTTGGAATAATGATGCGACTGTTATTACCGAACTATTGTAACCTCATCGCGGTTTGATTGCAGTGATGGTGACATCATTGATGGAATGAGGAGGAGACACCCTTGACTCTATCCTGATTGAGAGTGGCATTGCCGGGAACGGTATGCTACTGTGCCTTGTGAACAACGGTGGCTTGTCTGGTGCTGGGAGCTCCATATGGTCGCTGATGAGCATGAGGAGGACACTGGACATGGTGGGACGGACCTCGGGGTTTCCCTGCACGCAGAGCAGGCCGACGTGGTAGCACCGCCACGCCTCGTCCCTTGAGTAGGATCGGCCAAGAGACGGGTCCATGAACTCGGCCGCAGCGTCTTGGATCCACAGCTTCCATGCCTGTCAAAAATTCAGCCGTCCAATGCAAGTTTATGCAAGGAAAATGCTAGTACGTAAGAAACAAGGAATGGATTAGGGTTTCAGCAGGTGATATGTTTATACGCACGCCTCGGATGAGAGATTGGTCGTGCTCCTCAAGGTATAGTGCACCATTCCGCTGCCCGCTTAGGATCTCTAGGAGGAGCACTCCGAAGCTAAAGACGTCAGACTTCACTGAGAACACGCCCTCCAACGCGAGCTCGGGCGCCATGTACCCACTGATCGATCGAATTGCATGCATTATTCTTAACCCAAACATTGATTGATGTGACCAAAGAACACAAACATTATTATTGTTCTGAACTGAGAAGAAATTGTTCAGTTTTACTACTCTTAGATAATGGTACAGACATGGTGGCTTACTAGGTTCCAACGACGCGTCCGATCATGTTGATGCCAGTACCTGACTCCTCGAAGATCTTGGCCATGCCAAAGTCGGAGATCTTGGGGTTCATCTTGTCGTCAAGGAGCACATTGCTGGCCTTGAGGTCCCGGTGGACGATCTTGAGGAGGGAATCCTCGTGGAGGTAGAGGAGGCCACGAGCGATGCCAAGGATGACGTTGTAGCGTGTGCTCCAGCCCAACTGCACTCTCTTTCTCCGATCTGCAACATGCCAATCATCCGATACAAATCACCTCGACCAAGCGCAACAACTGCATATAGGCGCATGCACTTGGACTTGGTCACCGCACCGAAGATGAAGGCGTCGAGGCTGCCGTTGGGGAGGTACTCGTAGACAAGTAGCTTCTCGTCGCGCTCGGCACACCAGCCCAGCATGCGCACCAGGTTGCGGTGCTGCAGCTTGGCAATCAGCTCCACCTCGTTCCGGAACTCCGCCGCACCCTGCCGCGACCGCGCGGACAAACGCTTGACGGCGACCTCTGAGCCGCCGCTCAGCACGCCCTATTCATATATAGTATATGCAGACACGAGCTCAGACTAAGAAATGACTATTATGACAACATGCATGGCAAGAGAAATTGCTGGTCGATGACCACAGTTGATTGATTAATGATTACTGACTCTGTAGACTGGTCCGAACCCTCCCTCGCCGAGCTTTTTGGCCTCGGCGAAATTCTCAGTGGCCGCTAGGATGGAGGTGAGGTCAATGAGCGGCAAGTCCGAGCTCGACCGCGGCCCGAGCCTCTGAATCAGCGACCTCCTGATGGCTGATTCAAATATATACAAATATATGTGCTCTTATTAGTGCAGAGACATGCAAGAAATTAAACACATGCTGAGCTGATCATCTTTGGGATTAGCTTTGCTCACCGTTACGCTTCCGCCATCTCCAGCAGTAGATGCAGTAGAGCAGCGTGCAGAAGATGACCGTTACCAGCACGCCCACCATTATCCGTGTTGTGTCCGGGCTTGAGCTCGACCTGTTGACCGCTGCTTTCCCTGGCGGTGCTGCCGGCGGGCCTGCCGTGTCCAACAGCCGACGGTGATGGCCGCCTATATGACCCACCGAGGACGCCATGCTTCTCCTCCGGCAGAACCTTCTTCTCTTCTTCCCGGATGAAGCTACCGAGCTAGCTGCTGCGTGCATCTCCTAGGAACTATAAGGACTAATAGACTGACGGCGAAAGAAGGAAGTGAGGTGAAAACAAGGAGGTCGAGAAACAAAGGAGATGAGAATGGAGAGTGGCCGGTAGAGTATCTGTTTGGAATTCTTTTCCCCGTGTTAGCACCGGCAGTCCGCGCACGAGCCTGCTTATTGGCTGGTTGCGATGGAAATGGAAAGAAAAAAATGGTACGAAAGACGTTTAATTTGGACGCACCATGAAAAACGGGAACCCGTCTACTCTTCGTCGTTCTGGAGGCGCACGTTACTTTCTCTTTTCGCTCGTAGTAAAACCAGGTTCCTTTTTCCCGGTTATTATCCTTTACAACAAAAGCTC
Source organism: Sorghum bicolor (assembly GCF_000003195.3). Taxonomy (NCBI): domain Eukaryota; kingdom Viridiplantae; phylum Streptophyta; class Magnoliopsida; order Poales; family Poaceae; genus Sorghum; species Sorghum bicolor. The sequence goes on from NC_012879.2 coordinate 21,500,541, forward strand.
GGTCTTGCGTATATATACCAACCAAACAAGTTTGCACTTCTGATGAATTGCTGAATTATATTGTGACTCTTACTTTCAAATGGATGCACACTTGTACAAAATGCTGGGTCATTCTGAACATAAACCACACTAAAAATTAACTCAAATGTTATATTTTTGAAATTTCAGACTCAACACAGCCTCAACGCATCCACGGCTTTTGTCACAGGGAAAAAACCCAACTTCCATAGCTTTCTTTAACAACTAAGGCCTTGTTTCGTTGCCGAAATGAAAAAATTTCGGCTACTGTAGCACTTTCGTTTGTTTGTGACAAATATTATCCAATTATAGACTAACTAGGCTTAAAGGATTCATCTCGCGATTTACAGGCAAACTGTGTAATTAGTTTTTGTTTTTGACTATATTTAATGCTTCATGTATGTAACGCAAGATTTGATGTGACGGAGAGTCTTGAAAATTTTTTGGATTTTAGGGTGAACTAAACAAGGCCTAACTGTTAGGATAAAAGGCACATACAAAACACAATTAATCCCTCAACTTGTGATGAATCATGAGGATAACACCTACCACCAAATTGCAGCGGAAATAATCAATCACAATGCACAATAGACACAACGATTTACGTAGAAAACCTTCTCAATGTGAGAAGAAAAAACCACGAGACCAACCGGTCCACTCCCAGCCAAACTTCCACTATAATCAAATGGGTACAACGAGTTTCTCTAGACACTACTACAGAATGAGGCATTGGTAATGCCCAAAATCGCCAAAAGTCTCGGCCTTTTTAGGCCCGGGGCTAAAGACCCTTTTAGCACCGGTTTGTAACACGGGTCGGTGCTAAAGGAGCCTGCCCAACGGCTACTGATCAGTGTTGTCGGGGCAGGGACCTTTTAGCACCGGTTCTTGTTACCAACCGGTGCTAAAGAGTCCCCTTTAGCACCGGCTAGTGTAATAGGCCGAGCCAAACCCTTTAGCATCGGCTTGTGCCTTGAACCCGTGCTAAAGGCCACGGCTATCTCTCCTCCCCTATGCCTGGGTCATTTAAAATCAGAGAGAACCATTGTTGTTCTTAGAGCTTACATTTTGTTCTTCTTGCTTGTTCTTTCTTTATTCTTCATCTCCGACGTCCATCATTGATCTTCTTCGACTCCGTCATCGTCTCTTCGTGCTTGGAGGTAACTAACTTCATCCTTCTTTGTCTTTTTCATGTTGTTTTTGGCTTGTGATTTTCCCAGCATTTTTAGCTCAAATCTACTTTGTTATTTAGAATCATTCACTTGAATTAGTATCCATATATATATATCATATTTCATGGTTGACCTAGTATTAATTTAGTTTGGAATAATGAATTATAGTATCTTTTAAATCTTTTTTCTTTATATATATATGTACTAGAACATGAGAGGATTATAATTTAGTTAATGTATATAGTTTACAATAATGATCTTAGAAAGTTGGATAGTTCAAATTAATTGGTTTGTTAATATCACTTGATAAGTTTTTATTACTACATAATATATATTCTATAATTTAGAAAATTTATTGCAGTAACTAGACAAATAAAGGATATTAATAGGTTACTCTTTAATCATGCATGTTTACTAGAAAATGTGGAATTTGTAATTGTTTAAAAATTGAGTATGGATAGTAGATGGCAACCATGACCAGGTCCTCAGTCTCTCAAGGGTTCGAAAGCGATACCGGCCAGAACTCCCTCTCATTACTTGCGGCAAGTGTGGGCAGAAGATAGTGATGTCATACAATGTCGAAAGAGAGAGTAAACAAGGGTCGTATATTATACAAGTGTCCGGATCGTAATGTGAGTTATTTCTAGACATTTGCTTATATATGTGCCTATTTTTTAATGATGTTACTTAAACGTCTGATTCTCTCTTCTAATTTCAGTGGGGCGGTACAGGCGGATGTATAGGTTGGTACTGGAAGGAAGAATACATTCAACACATCAAGAAATCTTTTACACAGGCGGTTGAGGCTGAAGGTGATGAGGCAATGAGCCGGCGAAAGGAGTCCATCGATGTTGATCAAGCGAATGATCTATCTATTATAGTTGGGATCGGACGCAAACTAATTATGTTGCTTAAGTGCATTTTAGTTTTAGTTTTTTAGGTGCTAGTTGTGATTATATTTGTTGTAGCCAGGCTTGCTTGAATTAATCAACTATGTGTGTTAGACATGTTGTGCAATAAGATGAGAAACTAAATGTGCATGGTTTTCATAATATATATGTTATATTTAATGTAGATGGTACTGCGTAATTGGATGTATAATGTCGATCGGCGCTCCAAAGAGTTTATTAATGGTGTGCACTATTTCTTAAGTGTGGCCGGGACAAACAAGAGGGACGGTTTTATGTGCTGTCCATGTACCGTGTGCGAAAATTTGATGGAATATTCTAACTCAAGGACTCTTCATTCGCACTTATTAAAGTCTGGTTTCGTACCAAACTATATTTGTTGGACCAAGCATGGAGAAAGCGGGATTATAATAGATGAAGAAGAAGAAGAAGAAGAATTGGACCACGCTGACATTATTGCTTAGTACGGTGGCTTCGATTACTTCAATAAAGCACACTATGCAGTTCTCCAGAACTCCTCATTGGCGCAACCGTTTGTCGAGGTACACAAGGATTTCCTACGGTCCTAGTGGCCCAGGAAGAATGAAGCCTGGATAATACGTCAGCGCAAAAAATGTTAGGGTGATGAAAACATTGATGAACAACTTTATTTGTTGGCCAGTCAACTATCATGGCATGTCCTCGCGTACAAAGGGTATGAGATAAATGGTAACATATTTTACAAAGTTGGCCAAGATAAAAGGAGCACCAACCAAAACAGTGGTGTACGCGTGGATGCCACGGATCCAAATAGGAATAGACAAACATATTATAGATGCATAGAAGCCATATGGGAACTAGACTATGTAGCTAATTTTAAATTTCCTTTGTTCCGGTGCCAATGGGTGAAGACGACCGGAGGTGGGGTAACAGTCGACAAGGAGTATGGGATTACAATTGTGGACCTTAACAGTAGTGGATTCTAAGACGAACCATTTGTCCTTGCTGTGGACATGAGTCAAGTATTCTATGTGAAAGACATGTCTATGAAACCAAAGAGAGAGAAAAATGATGACCACTCGATCGTCGATGAGCCAAAGCGCCACATCGTCCTTTCTGAGAAAAGAAACATTGTCGGAATTGAGGACAAGTCAGACATGTTAGGCAATCATTACGAAAGAGATGACCGAATTCCGCCCTTCATAGTCAACAAAGACCCAAGCATTCTGTTAAACAATGAGGATACTCCATGGCTACGGCAGGATCATAACCAAGGGTCATACGTCAAGAAGAAGTTTACTGTTGTGCCCGCTTAATAAAAAGTCATGTTTAATAGTATGTGTTGTAAAATGTAAGAATTGTGAGAATTGTATGAAACTATATGTGAGAATTGTAGATTTTGATGAGTGTAACAAACTTTGTATTCATGACTTTTTCATTTGGGACCATCTAGGGTTCGGTCAAAGTGTGTGTTTGTAAAAACCAATGCTTTGACTTTGCTCAAACTTGGTCAAATGACCCATTTGATGACTTCAAATGAAAAACTTTTGAATGCAAAGTTGTTAGAGATCATCAAGATCCAAACTTTTTATATAGACAATTTTTCCGTTTGAGAAAGTTTAAGTAAACAATACCCACCAAATCTTAAATCTCACACAAACTATACGAAACTATATGTGAGAATTGTGGATTTTCAACTACACCTCCCCAACACTTTGTCAAATGCAAAAACGTTCTATATATTCAATGTAGATCTTGATGAGTGGAACAATATTGGTATTCATGACTTTTCCAGTCGAGACTATCTAGGGTTCCGAAAACCACTGCGTGGCTATGAATTCTTTCAAAATTCAAAATTGAGTGGTTCAAACTTTTCCAAGTGAAAAGTTGACCATTAGACCAAATGTAGAACTTGATGAGTGTAACAAACTGTGTATTCATGACTTTTCCATTTGGGATCATCTAGGGTTCAGTCAAAGTGTTTGTTTCTAAAAACCAATCCTTTGACTTTGGTCAAACTTGGTCAAATAACCCATTTGATGACTTGAAAGGAAAAATTTTGAATACAAAGTTGTTAGAGATCATCAAGATCTACATTTGATATATTGTCCATTTTTCCATTTGGATAAATTTGAACCAATCCTAGGCACATGTGTTTAAAATACAAGATGGCTTTGGGTCAAACTTGGTCAAATGACCCATTTGATGACTTGAAATGAAAAAATTTTGAATATCAAGTTGTTAGAGATCATCAAGATCCAAACTTTTTATATGGATATTTTTTTCATTTGAGAAAGTTTAAGTAAACAATACCCACAAAATCTTGAATCTCACACAAACTATGTGAAACTATATTTGAGAATTGTGGATTTTCAACTACACCTTCCCAACACTATGTGAAACTATATGCAAAAATCTTGAATCTCACACAAACTATGTGAAAACCGGTGCGTGGCTATGAATTCTTTCAAAATTCAAAATTGAGTGGTTCAAACTTTTCCAAGTGAAAAGTTGACCATTAGACCAAATGTAGAACATGATGAGTGTAACAAACTTTGTATTCATGACTTTTTCATTTGGGACTATCTACGGTTCGGTCAAAGTGTGTATTCATCAAGATCTACATTTTTATATGATAAATAGATATTTTATTTGATGACAATTGTACCCTACTCACATTCTGAGTAATAAATGATAAAAATAAAAAGTTTAACGCCAATATGATGTGAAAATAGATTTCCTGTTGATTGGATATAGTTTTTTTAAATTTATTGAAATAATATATTTTTGCATTAACAAAATAGTAAACATTAGTTACAAACTTATTTAAAATTTAAAAAATACAATAAGATATTTAAGGTTAAAATTTTTCATGTGTAAATTAAAAAAAAATACAATACATGTCACTTTTTAAAAATTATTATGCAAAGTATTTAATTTACTATACAATTAATAATAGTGTATATATAAACAGTTTAAAAAGCTACACTAACAAACAGGGTCACAGGCCGTTTAGCACCGGCCCATGGTTGGAACCGGTGCTAAAGGGTCGTAAAAATTTTAGGACCCTAATACATGTCACTTTTTAAAAATTATTATGCAAAGTATTTAATTTACTATACAATTAATAATAGTGTATATATAAACAGTTTAAAAAGCTACACTAACAAACAGGGTCACAGGCCCTTTAGCACCGGCCCATGGTTGGAACCGGTGCTAAAGGGTCGTAAAAATTTTAGGACCCTAAGCCTGGCCAAGGACACTTTAGCACCGGCCCGTGGCTGGAACCGGTGCTAAAGGGTCCCTTTAGCACCGGCTCGTGGCATGCGCTGGTACTAAAGGGTCACCCTTTAACACCGGCACGTGCCACCAACCGGTGTTAAAGACCCTTTGGTACCAGTTCTAGCTACGGACCGGTGCTAATTAAAGGGTCCACCCCTATATAAGCACACAGGCGCCCTAGATCCGAACATTTGCTTCGTCTTCGTCGAGCAGAGCCCTTTGCCGCCGCCTCGTCACCACTAGCGCCGTCGTCGTTCGTCTTCGTGCCCCGCGCCATTTGTCTCCAGCGCCGCCACGGCGTCTCCAGCGCCGCCGCGGCCATCTCCGTCACCAGTGTCGCCGCAGCGGCCTCCACTAGCACGCCGTCCACAGAACTCTGGCCCCCTATGATCGATCATCTCCACCGATATGCATGCATATGGCATAGTAGTTTATATATATATATATATATATATATAATAATGAATGAATGTTATCAATTATATGCCGAGCAGCTTATATATATACACTAAAAAATACATGTTATTATGATATATATATAATTCTAGTGTTTTGTATATATATAAAGTATATATATACACTAAAAAATAATGAATGCTACCATAATTATTAAGTATATATATATATATATATATATATATGATTCTAGTGTTTTGTATATATTACTGTTTGTAGTATTAATCTAATTATTTTTAGTATATTATTCCAGAATTATTTTTTAGTTTGGAGCACTCCAACACTTTTGTTTGTAGTAGTACTAGTAGTAGTATATAAGTCTCTGACATATATTTTATTTTATATTGTTTTGTATATATTATTGTTTGTATTATTATTCTGATATTATTTTTTAGTATTATTTTTAGTATATTATCCTAGTATTATTCTAGTATATTACTTGACTTAAAAGATTATAGTATTACTTTTTAGTTTGGAGCACTCCAGCACTTTCGTTTGTAGTAGTACTACTAGTAGTATATAAGTCTTTGATATATATTTTATTTTCTATTGTTTTGTATATATTATTCTTTGTACTATTATTATAGTATTATTTTTAGTATTATTTTTTAGTATTATTTTTTAGTATATTATCCTAGTATTATTCTAGTATATTACTTGGCTTAAAAGATTCTAGTATTATTTTTTAGTATGGAGCACTCCGAGCTCTTTTGTTTGTAGTAGTACTAGTAGTAGTATATAAGTCTAATATATATTTTATTTTCTAGTGTTTTGTATATATTATTATTTGTACTAGTATTATTTTTTAGTATTATTTGTTTAGTATATTATCCTAGTATTATTCTAGTATTATTGTTTTCTTATCTTATATAGTCTTATATAGAAATATATATATATATATATTACGGACGCGTTTCTTTTACACGCGCGTGTAGTTACTCTCATCTATATATCTCTAGATTTAATGTGTATATAACCGGATGAAATGTATATAGACAAAGTATATGATCATACTAAACCATCTAGAGTGATATGTATGTTAAGTATGCATGCATACATAGAGTATATGGTTATACTTATTGTATATAATATAGTAGTGGCATTTTAGTAATATATTTAAAATATAACTTTTTTTGAAAAATTTTCGCATGGTAAGATCTAGAGTATCTTAACATGAGTATATAAACATACTAAAACCAATACACAAGTATGAATACATACACAATGTTGTTTATTGGAGATGAGAGTAACTACACGTATGTGTAGAAAGGAATTTCCCATTACTCTATAGCTAGCTACAAAATATCTTATTCTGTAGCTACTTTGAGTTACGATAATTACTATATTAATTTACGAGATTATATTAACTCCATACTAAGTGGTTTACTATAACATTATGGTAAATATCTCCATATGTTATAGTAACCCAACTATTGTAAATATGTATTGATATTATTGTAAATTAGTTTATAAAATTATCGTAAATGGAGATGGCTACAAAATAACTTATTTTGTAGCTGGCTACTGAATATATATATATATATATATATATATATATATATATATGGTTGCGGACATAGAAATGGCCGACCGTCCTCACGATGATCCTGATTATATGAAAGATGCCATGAGAAATATGATCGACGATGGTAGTCAGTACTTGCTGATTACAACGAGCTCATGCAGGACAATCCGAGTGAGCAACAAGAGGGCAATGCCTCTGAGCAACAAGAGGGCAACGTGCCTGAGCAATAACTTGTTGTGCAACAAGAAGGAAATACCGACGAGGTATGTAAATGTAAACATTAGGTTTTAGACTTTCTTGATTATTAATTTAGTATTTTTGTTTCTATATCTACGTGTAGCCCTCTGGATCGACCTCTACAGGGAGAAGCATACCTCCACGAGGGCGAAAGAAGCCATTGGAGGGCCGCTATGTAATCTCCGAGTTTGAGACAGCTACAGGTAGACCACTTGGTGAACATACAACTAAATATGTCGGTCACTATGGTTATCTTGTGAGAGACCAAATACCGATCAGTGCTCGTGAATGGAGAGGGAAGCAAGGTGCTCCCGAAATTAGTTTTGTCTCTGATCGTGACAAGATGTTAGTTTGGAAAGTCGTCACGCCGGTTTTCTCCTTCGACACCAACGATGAAGAGTTGAAGGCACAAATTTATGATTGGACTATGAAGAAGATGACGGTACTGTTCCAGTATTGGAAGAAGACTTTGTATAATAAATTTGTAAAGAAAAATGAGACCCCAAATTTCAACCTCAAGCAATATGTAAAGCTAAGGGCCTTCTGGGATGACTTCGTGCAGTACAAAACATCAGAAGAGGGTGAGGAACGAGCCATTAGGAACCAAGAGAATGCAATTAAAAAGACATAACACCATCATATGTGATCAAGTGGTTATAAGAGTGTCGTTCCCAAGTGGGACCGAATGGAACAGGAGATTCTTGCTAGGGGTTTACACCTGAGACAATAGCAAAGAATTAGAGTGAACGCTCCCAGCATTGGTTCTACGGTAATGGTAGAAGCGTGGACCCCGACACTGGGGTGCTAGTTTGGGGCCAAGAAATCTTTAGAGCAGCAGAAAGACTAGTCTATGCACGAGAGGCGGTTCAATCTGGTGAGTTCAGGCCCAACAGGGAGAAAGATGAACTCACGTACGCGCTTGAAAATCCTAAGCACGGTGGGCGTACGAGAGGCTATGGGGTAGTTCCGTGGCTGCATTCATTCAAAGCTGATCAAGAAACCTACAGAAGCCACCAGAGAAAGAAGGACAAGGAGGCAGAGCGGATCCACTGGCTGGAAGCTTTGGTTATGCAGTCACAAGAGCGCGAGAAATCTCGTGAAGAATGGATGCAGGTGGAGATTAAAAGGCAAGTACAAGAAGCACTTAGTCAAATGATGAAAGGGCAAGCTACATCACAGCTGAGGTCAACATTAGCCCCCCAGACCAGTTGAAAAGTAGTTGCACATCCATGGAAGTACCAACCATTCAAGATAACATGAAGCTACACTTCCCCGTGGATGATGTCACAGAGGCTTTTACTACTTGTGAGCTACACGTACAAGATGGGAATGCAACAAAAAATGTGTGTCAACCCTATCGACTGAATGAGAACTCCAAGAATCCATAGTCGACCAGTACCAGCTGGATATGCTAGCGTCTCGGTTGATAGGGCTAAGAGAGGTTGTGGCAGCGTGCCTCTAGAAATAGAAGGAGGAGACGGAGAGAAGACCTTAGGTGAAGCTGAGAAGACGTTTATTTGTTGGCGCAAGCGTTTCTTAATTATTCCAGGAGTGCCACTGTCACCTCTTCCTCACCATAGGTTTGTGCGTGATTCTTATATTATTTATGTATTGCATTTTAAAAAAGTTTGCTCACAAAACTCGTTGTTTCCTCGGCAGGGACTCGTCCAACCTAAGTCATGTTCATTCCGCAGCGCATCATAGTGCTGCAGGCGATGACGATGCTGGATTCGATGGAACGGCTGCAAGCCCATCTCCTCCAACACCTGGTGCGGCAACACCAACCACGCCACTGCCTCCACCGTGGTCTCCACCTCCTCCACAGAGGTCTCCAACGCCTCCACCGCGTTCTGCAATGCTAAAAAGATCGCCCCCACCGCCTCCACTGCCCTCTCCAAAGAATACACGGCCGGTCCCATCGCCTCCAAAGTGAGGCAGTCAGAAGCGGTCTGCCCCAGAACGATCGAAGTCATCGGTCCTACCTCCAAAGAAGGCTACCTCAGCAAAAAAAGCTAAGACACTAGAGAAATTATCTTATGAAAATAGTAAAGAGAAGGTATTTGCTTCGTCTAAAGCAGAGGTAAAACAATGGTTTGCTAAATTGAACTAGGATGCCAAAGAGCAGCAGAACCCAGAAAAGTCGTACTTATATTTAAAGCCATAGGAACTGAGGAACAAGGTGGCGGACCACCAAAAGAAGTAGCGGGAAGCTCAGAAGAAGCCAGCATTGTGGGACTATGAGCGCTCTCTAGTCAAGTCTGCACAACAGCCTAGGAATAGAGTAGGAAAGGGGGTCCCATAGCTCGGGGAAGTATCAAAACCGGTGCGCCCGTTGATTGTGCCGAATCAATACGGCTCAAATGAGGACTTGATGCCAAAGCAATCTTTAATCTTGTCTGAGCTAGATTCGCTTGAGCATTACTTTGGACAAAGTGGTCTAAATATCAAAAATATTGCTGCTATTGCTGGACGTCACACTTTTGAAAAGGCTTAGGTAGTTGATCAATGGAGGGCAAGATATGAACCGGGCAGGAGTCTAATGAACCCTCAACATTTACATGAGCTCGGAGCATAAATGTTTGCCGTAAATAAGTGGTGCATGGAGTTGTCTAAAAGGGGAGATAATTGGATTTCTGTTCGTATTCGTCAACATCGTTACTTTTGTGGAGATGACCTCATATACATCCAGTTAGAAGAATTGCACCAATTATGTCACCTCGACGCTCTCGACAAATCTCTCGTCAGCTGCTTTTGTCTGTAAGTATTTCTTTCTTTTTTATTAAATTTCTACTTTCTTTAATTATATATATATAATCCTTACACACTTAATATTTGTATGTATATATGCAGGCACCAAATCAGAGAGCTCACAAGCAAAAATGACAATAGTATTGGGTTCGTTGACCCTTATATTGTTTTCAAGGCTCCACAGGCAGTGTGAACAGCATCTTATGAGACAGAAGTCTGCACCAATCGTATGAGGTTCTTCGTGAACCAAATAGAAAAATAAAAAATACTCTTCCCCTGCAACTTTGAGTGAGTTATATAGTTATTAAGTGCATGCATATTTTATTTTACTTATTAGTACTTGATTTGGGTTTTATATAGTTATAGGCCTGACTATATATATGTGTAATAAACAGCTTTCACTGGACATTCATGGTCATTGAAATTCCCAATAACCGGTAGATAATCTATGACCCACTAAGAAAACGCAAGAAAATTACTAACAAATGGTAAACATTATTCAAAGGTACGTAATTTCGATCTCAGCTAGAAGAATGTCATGATATCACTCTACAATTATTACTTGACGATCTACAATTGCTATGTGTAGGGATTGGGAAAGATTTATTCACCGTGAACATCTCATTGGTTGTAAAGCGCCACTTAATATAATTCATCCACAAGTAAGTTATACTAGCTAGCAAACTTTCGCTAACTTTTAGCTTTCTTATTGTCGTGGTCGTTAATCTTTTTTATATATCGTACAGTGGTGTTTAAGACATGAAGCGGGAAGAACCTATGTGGATATTACGTCTACAAATTCTTGATGGTACACGTCAATCAAACACCCACTGAGTACGTTACATGTCTCTTTTCATTATATCCTGAATTATATTGAATAACATAGATAACTAATATCTATTTTGTTTTAATTCAAAAAGAAGACGGAATGATGGATGAGGGAAAAGGACGTGCAAAAAGACCGCATCAAAGCTATTCAAGAGACGGTAGCAGGATTTCTCCATGAGCAAGTGATCAATCCAAACGGCAAGTTTCACTTCAGTGACAACGAAACTCTTATTCCAAACAATGATGATCATTTGTATCGGCTTTAGAGATTTGGAGAAAAAACTCTATGTATATATATGTTACAAATCTTGTACTTATAAAACTACATTTAAAGCTTGTTACATATCCATCTATTTAATTATTAGTGTGGCCTATTTGTTTTATTATAGGCAAAGCTTAATTATAAAGCTATGCCTATAATAATATTTATGTTTAATATGCTTGTAATATATATATTATTATATCAGCATAAAATACGTATTGACAAACCTATTATTATTATATATAAACAATAAACATAACAGAATAAATGAACCGAAAAAAGAAAAAAAAACCCTTTAACACCGGTTGGTATTAAAGGGTCCTGCAACGTGGCAGCCCTAGCAGGACCCTTTAAAATCGGTTGGTATAACCAACCGGCATTAAAGAGGGGGGGGGCTATGGCCCCGGTGCCCTGAACCGGGACTAAAGGGAGGGCCTTTAGTCCCGGAAGGGCAGCACTGGTTCGGCAACCGGGGCAACAGGCCCTTCCCGACCGGTGCTAATGCCCGACATCTAGAGGATTACAATCAGCAGTGAGAGCATCTAGAGGCTTACAATCAGCAGCAACACATTCATCAAGTTACAACTTGGCATCAACTACAACCATAAATTTCTAACAAGAGGAATAACAGCAAACAGACAGATAAGTCAAAGATTCTGTCCCCCTTGGTAATCAGTTCATGTCTCCCAAACTACAGCTCCACTGTGCATACGTTTTGGTAGGCAAGTAGACCCACAAGTCCCCTAACCACTGACCAAATTTTAGCTCAATCAGACACAGTTTGGCCACCCAAACAAATCATCTACCAAAACTGCTCTGTTCTGAAACTGCAGAGATCCGAACTGATAAAACCCCTCTCAAATCTGGTGCTATACGTAACCAATCCTCAAACCAACTTAGCAGATCGAAGTACTCTAAGCGAGGAACAAGATCACCAAGTTTGGTGTCAATCCAACCAAGTTTAAGCCTCCAATCACCAGCTTGAAGATGACCGGTTTACAGCCACCAAATCTGGACAGATTTTTCTCTCTTCTCACATTGAGGTGTGTGTATGTTCTGCTCTCTCTCCTCTCTCTCTCTCTCAGCAGTAGCAGCAGCAGCTCTCTATCTCTCTGTCTCTGCTGAGAATGGAGGCTAGGGTTTGGGTTATGTGTATCTCCAAGAAGCAATCTCAACCATTGATTTGAAGACAAGATCAATGGTGCACAAGCATTGGGCTTGTGGGCTGTTTTTGTTGCTTTGCTGGGATCCAAATCAACCTCCATGTGAAGGGATAGTCGAACACTAACAGCACAGCCAAATTATACTAGCAAATGGATCCTTATCTATATCTATACCTAATAATAATATTAAAAAGCCAAAATTTCTTCCTTCATATTTAGGTCGATCACACTGTTTCTCTTTCTCTATGTCCCTTTACTCTCTGGAGCATAAGATTCCTAGCTGGTTTTATTAAGATTAGTAGTAGTATACTAAGAGAGAGTTCAATTGGCTTATTGCCCATCCATTATTAGATATATTGTGGGTTTACCCATGAAATATTTAATATATCAAATAATTCTAAGGGTTGTATAAATAATGTGCATGTGATGGTTTAACACCATATTATATATGATATTTGTTTTGCCACTTAAGAAGAGTAAAAGCAGGAGTTTCTTCTCTTTAACACCTGATTAAAATGGGAGTTTCAGGAGTTACACCAGTTTCCAATCCTAATGACAGGAGTTACTAGATTTATTCATTCATGATGGCATGAGTTTCTCTTGTGAGCGTTTATTCGTTCATGATGATGGGAGTTTCTCCTCTTGAATGTTTATTTCATGACATCTCATGCACTGTCTCTTGATTTTCTGCGTCCGCTTATCTCCCCTGGCTATGATATAAATATCCCATGGTCATCTATTCTTTGAGAGAGATAGACGCTTGCACACACAACCAATGTTCTGCTGTCCCAAAAGCTCTCCTCGTTCCGGTACTTGTGCGCACTGGAAGATTAGGCCTCTGGAACGCTTGCCATCTTTGGGTTCATCTCCACGGGTGAGGGGCAGCAATCACGTTTTGGGGAGTGTCATTGGCGGCATGACTACTCGCATCATCCTTGTAACACCCCAGTGTTATGGTTGCATAAATCACATGCATCACATGAGCATCATCATCTACTCAAGCATTCCAAGATCATCATCTACCTTGAGCGATGTCATTTTATGCAAAAAATGTGATTTAAGTGGTCTAAATAGGCTTCCTAGACTTGTGTTGGTGTGTACCATGCTTGTGTTTGTGCTCTATGCCTTGGTAATTAGTTTATCTATGCTTAACTCAACTTTAGGAACAATGTTCATGTTGATCACTTCTCCAAAATAAGCACTTAAGGCATACTTACACAAATAGGCCCTAAAAATCTCTTTTGCTTAGGCTTTTAAAAAGTGTTTCATAAAATGTTTGCATGTCAAAACTTTCTACAGCAAAGTTGTAGACAATTTTATAAGTAACAAAAGTTGTTTTATGGCCATCTCATGAAAATGATCACATCTTGCCCAAACAGTGCTTGCAAGGCAGATTTGGGACTGTTTCCAACACTTGGAAAATTTTCTAAGTCCGGGAACACAAAACAGTTTGCTCGATCGATTTTGAAAGCTCCATACCTCTCAATCCAGGCCAATCTAGCTCTTGCTCCAGTTGACAATGTTTTAGAACTCAGCTAGTACTCCAACTTTGTCAACTACATCATCCCCTAACTCGCTCTGGTTTGGGAGTTAATCTCTGTCAAAGTCGCTCTATCAGTCGGCCATCGTTTTGTCTGAATCAGATTTGAGCTCGCCGACGTGGCTGACCGGCGGCAGAGCAACAGCGACATTTGGCATCCGTACGTCGCTCCTGGCCCCGCTTGTCAGCTCCCAGCGTGTGCATGTCCTCCACGGCGACGCCCCGAGCGGAGTGGACGCGTCCATTCCTCTCTGCCTCGCCCTCTCTCGCCAGAAACTCGGCCGCAGCGAGCTCACCGTCGCGAGCTCACTCCGGCGAGCTCGTACGCGCTCCTCGCTGCGCTGCAGACCACCAAACTTCGCCCACAGCTCCGCCGTGAACCGCTCTCCACTCCACCCGCTAACTCGCTGTGAAACCCTCCGGTGAGCCGACATTCCCAACTTCCCCCAAATCGGGTCGCCGTGATCTTCTTCTCCTGCGATCTCAATGCCGAGCTCCTCGGAGCCTCTCGTCTTCTCTGGTTAGGTCCTAGAGGTAGCTTAGGTTCTTAGCAAGCATTTGCGCCACTTAGTGGATGCTCTACCGCGCTCACCGTCACCGGACACGATGCGCAGCGCCGCCGTGTTCCGCCGGAGTTAGGCTCTCTCGTGGCCAGCTCCTTCCACCCCGTCTCAGGCCAAGCCGCTTACCTAGGAAGCTTCGCCGTAGTCCGCTGGTGCTGTAGGAAACCCTAGGTTGCGCTCTACCGGCCTGAGGGCTCCGGCGTAATGCCGAGCACCTCCGCCGAGCCGCCATGATCGACGGCGAGTCATTTTCGGTGGCTCCGCCGTGGGGAAAAGGGGTCAATCGAGTCGCTAGGGTCTGGCGGTCACGATGGTGCCCTTGGTTTGGCCGGAGACCTCGCCGTCGCGGAGAAATCGCCGGCGAGAGTCGCCTTGGCTGTGAGGAAGATGACCCTGACATCGGGGTCCGCTGTCAGTGTCACCTCACTTCCCTCCTTTTCTTTTATTCAAAATCTAGATTTTTGGCTTTCTTGCAAAAATCATATCTTCTGTTTCTGAGATCCAAAAATTGTGAAACCAATTTTGTGATGTTCCTTGAGATGGCTAGTCTTTATTAAAAATATAAAATGGACCATGTTTTTGGGAAAAATATTTATTAGGATTTAATCTTGTTTTTTATGAGTAAATTCATATCTTTTGTTATAATGCTCCTTTTGCCATGAAACGTTTATGGTAGTCTCTGTGTGGTGTTAGAAGGCTATGATAATTATTTCATGATTTTTGGAGCACTGCATCTGTGATATGTAATTTATGATTAAGATAAGGCTTGTTTCTTAATTAAATCATAGTAAATCATTGATGCTTATGCTGGTGCTCTACTTCGGTGACAAACTTGTGTCTGGTATTAGTAACATGTAAATAATCTGGAATCTGTTGTTTGACACCATATAAGCCATGTTTCTGAATTTGTGAAATAAACACCTTGGCACATGTTAAATGCCTATCTGGAGTTTGGCATGTGCAATTGCTCTGAAATTTTTATGGTGATGTCCATCTGCTACGGTTGTGCTTGTATAATTTTTGTAGATTTTTCTGAGTACTTTTGCTAGTATCTTGTAATTATGCCCTTTTATAGAATTAAATGGATAAATGCATTGTTATTAAATATCTAGGGGTTAACCTCTGATGTTCTGGTAACCTTATGATATGCTTGTGCTTATAAGTTATGTGGTTGACACTGTTTATGCTTTGGCTATATCATTAAATAATTAATTTGTGGGTTAAAAGCTGTTCTGGACAGCAAGGAAGTAATTTAGCTTTTGATTATTGATAACTGAGTTTTCTGGGAAACTTGTCTAAATCAAAGTTGTTGTAAACTTTATGAACTAACTGTGGTTTAAATTTGGGATCATTTGGTCTAGTAGTTTTGAAGTTATGATCTTTCCAAGTTAGGTTCCAGAAATAGGTGTTCTCTGTTTTTCTGGGACAGAACCTGGAACTTTGTTTATAAGGCTTGCTTAACTTATGAATCTTGCTGTGATGTTTAAAGATGATTTGTAGAAAATTTCATAAGCTTTCCAGAATGTCCTCACTCATGTTTGTTGGATCTGTCTAGTATTAGTTATGACCTGTTTACTGAGCTGTTCTGTTATGGGATGCTTGCTGGTTATAGTTTGACTTGCTAAGTCTTGCTAAGTTAGTTAATCATCCTTTGTGAGTTAATCTTAGAAGTTTACTCAGTAAATGAGTGTCCAGTGAAGTCCTAGTGCATTGTCAAGCATTCATTCCCTTCTACTATGCACCCATTCTTACTTATCATGCATGCAATAGGTGCACTGGACGCAACCGCATCATTCGAGCTCCAGGTGAACCCCGAAGGCCAGGAGGGCAACCCGGAGGTGGAGGTCCAGCAAGTCGGACTCGAGGAGCCCGAAGAAGAGGTTGAGTGCCCGAACCACGAGCCAGCCTCGTTCGTGAAAGGCAAGCCCCGGAGCATCCTAAGTCTCCCTTTGTTTTCGAAAGTTTACTTGAATATGTTATATCTATTGATGCATTAAGTATAGGAGTTGTGATGAAACCCTTGCTGCATTTTACTCAATCCTTGTCCAGATATCTTACCACTACCTGGTTATAGAGTTAGGATCGAGTAGCAGCTTAGCCATGCTTTAATCGGTAGAAGTCGGGTGATTTCCTGTCGCCTGTGCGATATAGGTTTTGTCGGATCACGATGGACTATATGTGCTATCGTGGGTGGAACCTGATTAAATTGACTTAAGCCGGGCGGAGTTTTGCCAAGTTGTAGTAACTCCGTCTGTGGCAGCTAAGGACCGACCGTTGTACGTCCTCTTGTCATGTTGAACGCATGCCTGACACTTAGTTGGCCGGATAACTCGTTCCGACCGCGAAGCCGAGTAATATGACTCAGGCCAGAAGGTCGATAAGTATAAATTGCGCACTACCGGAGGAAGTGCGGTGTGTGTGGGACAATTGGCGTAAGTCCAAAGGCAGGTGAGTTAAAATTCCTGACCTCCTTGGCAGAGTGGTAGCCCTGGGAGTGCGGCGCTGATCGGAACCGCGATTCCTGAGTTGTACCAAAGGTGACCCGTTGGCTCTCCGATGGGGGATGCTTGGGTGAGTGCTAGGAATAACCCTCCAGCTGGATAGGAATTCGATTCGAATCGCCGTCTCTCCCGGTCAGTGAGAACTTGACAGAGCAGCGGCAAACGTAGCAATCACTAATGAACTTGGTTCATGATAATGATGATAGCAAGGAAGAACATATGATGAACTTGATATGGTTATTATTGCTTGTAATAATCAAGTGAAGTGCTTTAGTACAGGTGCTAATCTAGTGGTAGGCTGATGATGATTAATATGATGCTCTCACAACATTGTAGTTATAATTTAAGCTTTTTGGCAAATGTTGAGTCAACCAGCTCCACTTGATATTAGCCTTGCATGATCCGTGGTGTCTTTTATGTTTTACTAGACGGGTAAGTCTAGCTGAGTACATTCTCGTACTCAGGGTTTATTCCCACCTGTTGCAGATGATATCTTTTCTGATGGTTTCTGCAAGACCTGTCTCCATCCCGCTAGGGATGAAGACTAACCGTTGGGCACAGTTCTCTAACAAATTCGTACCTGCTGCTTTTGGATGGATGGATGAGACTCTGGCTAACAAGAACTTGTGAACTGAACTTTGGAAAGTGTGTGTAATTATTTTGCTTCCGCTACTTCGAACATGTGTTGTGATAACTTAATAACTCCGATGTGGTGCCATTTCGTCGGCAATGAATGACTATGTAACATTCGCTGTGTTTGTGTTGAACTATTACGATCTTGGTTTGTTGCAAGTTGGTTCGAAGTCCTTCGTGATTTCAGTCGACTATCGAGATTATATGGGCTCAAGTTTGGAAACTTGATTGCTTGTCGATCGTTTCTATACTTGAACTCTTATAATTTGGTCGGTTCTGTGACAGCTGGCATCGGAGCAAGTTCAGCATTATAAATGCAGTGTTTGTGTATTTAAAAACAAAAGAATTTTTAAATAAAATGGTGTAAATCAATACTTAAGTTATGCTAGTGGTCGAATCCTCCTTGCCCATATAAGGACTATTGGTGGCTACTTAAGTACTGACTTGGGGGGTTTTATTTACACATCTCCGACAGTACTTAGGTATGGATGTGTGGTGACCGCACTATGCTACCCTGTGGTCTAATTGTAGAGGTAGCCTTCATATGTGAATTAGCCACATATGTCGCTAGATTTAAATTATGCAACGTCGCACCTACGCTCTGGTAAGTGTGAGCTGTGAGAGCATGATCGTCCAAACGGCGGTCTACGGGAGTGTTCGCGGTGGTTTTTTAGAGTGGTTACATGTCAAAACCATGGAACCACGAAAGAAACTTAATTGGGGAGCATTTAATTTCTCGGGTAGCTGTGGTGTCATTATTTGTGCATGTTGGGCATGTCCAAGCAATGTACACTTAGTTTACTTCTTTCTTGAGTGATATTGGGAACTGTTGGGCTCAAATGAAGTTTTCTGCAGGTACTCTAACAGCGCATGTGTAATTCGCTAGTTATCTTATCGAGAGACGAATGTATGCCACCGTATATCCGTTAGAATATTAATTTTCTAAGCTTGTGAGGACGTACGGTTTGTGCATGCATCATGTCGCATTCATACATACATTCTGTCTACTCCTTCCCTTACCATATCGTCCCTTTTAATTAAATAAATATTGCTTAAAATTTACTCCTCTCTTACCCATGGTATTCCTGTTCCTTTCCACGAATGGACGTGCCCGCTTCACCTAGCCCCAGTGACACTTTCTTGAGCGAGTTTGGCACTCCTATCTTGCTTTGGAGAGTGCTATAGTCTGTGGAGTATACTGAGCCACCTTAGTATTCTTGGTGGGAGGTAGATATGACAGGAGAGTTGCAGTGGTTTGCTGTGCAGGGAGTTGTCCCTCCACATGGGGGCAGGCCTGCATGGACAGGGTGGACCTGTAACTCAGATGGGCAGACTCCTTGGGAAGTAGCCCAGGTTGCAGCCCAGGCTATGCTGCTCAATATCTGTCAGAGGTTTGGCGATGAGTTGACAGGAGGACCAGCGGCCTCATTCCCTGGGCTGACCCAGCAGCAGCGGAGTGGAAGCAGGCTGATGGGTGTGCGTTGGTCCGAGGCAGAGGAGAGCGAGCTGAGAGTTCCAGTCCTGCTCTGAGTGCTATGATGGCTGTGCTCAAGCTGTTCAGTCAGCGAGAGGGCACCTATGCACAGATGATGGTGGCTGTTCGCCAGGCTCAGGAGATGCAACAGAAGGCTGAAAAGCGTGCTCGCAAGTTTCGCAAGCAAGCTAGACTCCTGGGGCAAGCTCAGAAGGACCGCAATGACTGGGAAGACATTGCGGAGTACCGTAGGCAGCAGTGGGTGAAGGCCGTTAGGGAGAGAGATCATAAGCAGGATCAAATGAGTTGTTGAAGAAGGGTCTTATCCGTCCTAGTTCTTCTCCTTGGGGTTGTCCGGCTATCTTTGTGAAGAAGAAGGATCAGTCCTTGCGCATGTGTGTGGACTATCGTCCCCTAAATGCGGCGACCATCAAGAATAAATACCCTCTTCCTCGCATTAATATTCTGTTTGGTCAGTTGTCTAAAGCTAAGGTATCCTCCAAGATTGATTTGCGATCTGGGTACCATCAGATCAAGATCCGTCCTGAAGATGTACCTAAGACAGCTTTCTCGATGAGGTATGGGTTGTATGAGTATCTCGTCATGTCCTTCGGTCTTACAAATGCACCTGCTCATTTCATGTACCTCATGAACTCGGTGTTCATGCCTGTATTGGACAAGTTTGTGGTGGTCTTCATTGATGATATCCTGGTATATTCTTGCAATGAAGAGGAGCATGTAGAGCATCTACGTGTGGTGTTGTCACGCTTGCGTGAACATCAGCTTTATGCCAAGTTCAGCAAATGCGAGTTTTGGCTAAAGAAAGTACCTTTCTTGGGCCACGTCTTATCTGAAGAAGGCATATCGGTGGATCCGGCTAAGGTGCAAGAAGTGCTGGATTGGAAGGTTCCAACTTCGGTGCACGAGGTTCGGAGTTTTCTCGGTTTGGCAGGGTATTATCGTCGATTCATTCCGGAATTCTCAAAAATATCCAAGCCTATCACTCGCCTACTTCAGAAGGATGAGAAGTTTGTGTGGACGCCTGAGTGTGAAGAGGCATTCCACAAGTTGAGGACATTGCTGACATCAGCTCCTGTCCTAGCTCAGCCTGATATCGAGAAGCCCTTCGATGTCTTCTGTGATGTGTCGGGCATTGGTCTAGGCTGTGTGTTGATGCAGGAAGGTCGCGTTATCGCGTATGCCTCGCGCCAACTTCGAAAGCATGAGGTCAATTACCCTACTCATGACTTAGAATTGGCAGCAGTTGTTCATGCTTTGAAAATCTAGAGGTACTATTTGTTGGGAAATCTATGCAATATCTACACCGATCATAAGAGCCTCAAGTACATCTTCACTCAACCTGAAGTGAACATGCAGAAGCGAAGGTGGCTTGAGTTGATTAAGGATTATAATCTACAAGTGCACTATCATCCGGGCAAGGCAAACGTGGTTGCGGATGCCTTGAGTCGAAAAGCGCACTGTCACTCAGTCCAGGTGGAAGATCCGTTGTTGTCACATCTTATGCATCCACTTGTGCTCAACCAGATTTCTCTGGAGAGTACCCTTCGCAATCGAATCATCGAATTGCAGCAAACAGATGTGGGTATCCACCATATCAAGAGGAAGATGAAAGAAGAAGAAACCAAGCATTTCCAGGTCGATGAGAATGGAATTCTTTGGTTCAAAGATTGGCTCGTGGTTCCAAAAGACCGTGAGCTACAAAATCAGATCTTATCTGAGGCTCATTCATCCAAATTGTCTATCCATCCTAGGAGTAGCAAGATGTATCAGGATCTGAAACCTCTGTTTTGGTGGACAAAGATAAAAAAAAAGATTGCTGCTTTTGTCGCTTGTTGTGACAATTGTTGTCGCGTGAAGGCCGTTCACATGAAAGCTGGTTTGCTTCAACCCTTGTCAATTCCTGGTTGGAAATGGGAAGAAGTCAGCATGGATTTCATCGTTGGACTTCCACCTTCTGTTAAGGGTTACGACTCTATCTGGGTGATTGTAGACCGTTTGACTAAGGTTGCTCGTTTTATTCCAGTCCGAACTGACTTTCGTCCACATCAATATGCGGAGTTGTATTTCAAGCACATTGTTCGTCAGTATGGTGTGCCTCGAACTATCATATCAGATCGTGGACCATAGTTCACCGCCCGTTTCTGGGAGTGTCTGCATGAGCAGATTGGTACTCGCTTGGTCTGTAGCTCTGCTTATCATCCCCAAACAGCCGGCCAGACTGAACGTGTTAACCAAATCCTAGAAGACATACTGAGGGCATGTGCTCTCTCTTCAAAGGGTTCACTACAAGAAATGGTGCTTTACTTGACGTTTTTCTGTGACCTTCTTACAAATCATCATATAATTACACTAGTCATTCTAAAGTAGATACAACTGTGATGGCTAACTGTCACAGAGTGTTGTGGCATATCACTTCTAAATCTGTGACGGATGGCTTGATTTGGTCACAAATAAATCATACAACATGGCATTGATGTGGACGCCTACGTGTACAGGCAAAAAAAATGTGGCGCTGATGAGGACCTGTCTCGAATTTTTTCTTACTCGTCTAGAATTTTTTGAGCTTTTCAAATGACCTCGTTCGAAAAAACCGTCAAAATGAAAGTTGTAGATCTTGAAAAGTTATGAAACTTTCTAGTTGATAATTTTTTCATTTGAAATCATCTTGTGATCGAAAACTACGTTTGAATTTCTCAAATTTGAAATTCAAATTTTGTAAATGACCTCGGATGAAGGAACTACCAATCCGTTTAGGGCCTCAAATAATCAATTTATGCTTGGTTTATGACAGTATGTGGGGAACCAAACTCTAATACAAACACAAGTCAGTGATAGGTGGAATGGTAGAGGAGGGTACGCGCGAGAGCGAGGTCTCAGGTTCAAATCACATTGACCGCGTAGCACGCGATTTTACGCGAAAAAATGCGCGACTTGCGACTTCCCTGTATTAAAAACTTTTTTTCCCTATTTTTAAAAACTGATTTCAGTGCGCAGCCTGAAAAATTTCGCATCTCCATTCCCAATTTGGTCAAAGAAATTACCTTGCTGCCCTGCCCGCTACAAGTTTTCTGCCTACCACACAGCAAACCCTAAGGATATTTTCGTCATTTTCATCAAGCATATATAGTGGATACCTCCCAGCTCGGCAACGCTGCACCAAATCCTCCATCCCAAAGCCACCGCCACCACACCTCCTTCACCAAGCCACCACCACAACACCTCCATCCCCAAGCCACCGTCTCCGCACCTCCATCGCCAAACCTCCCTGAAGCCGCCGCCACCGCACTCCCATCCCCAAGCCTCCATGAAGCCGCCGCCACTGCTTCGCCAGTGCCAGTGCATCCTCCTTCACCAGCAACTACCACTCCTGGAGTGCAAACAGGACTCTCTCTCGGGAAAGATCTCCACCGACCTAAAGGATCAAGGATAACCGTTCAATCAATGTCGGTTTGATCCAACGGCCCATATTCACTTGAAGGGAATATAAAACCAGACCCCCTGGCCCCTCGAGGATAGAGCCTCTCAACACTAATTCATTATTCTTCAAGGGAGAAGAAGCCTCTGATCAAGATTAGAGCCACCACATCAATTAGATATCTAGATTAGCATAGCTACATAGGATTAGAACTAGAAGGAGTCAATCTTTGATTGGTTTCCGGATCTGTCAAGAGGATTCTTGGTAATTCTCTAATTGTGCTTCTAATTGTTCTTCTAATCATCTTTGTTCTTCAATATTATGAATATGACTTTGTTCTACTTCAATATATTGCTTATGACTTTGCTCTACTTGCTTATATTCAAGATTATATTGTTCTTAGTTTATCATAGTTATGTACTTGGCTTAGTTAGATTGGATCTATATACATGTTTAGGATCGTATAGCGTTTATCCATCGGATCCATGGGTAAATGATAGATATTGTGTAGGCGTGGTGCTTATACCGTATTTATCTATGATTGTACCCAATATGCCAGATCGTGGGGTAGTTCGTGATAGTGACAGCTTCATTGATTCTTATATAGTCCCCCTCTCGTGTATTAGGCTGGCAGAGCAACATTATTACAGGGGAGTGATTGCTATTTTTCTCATTTACCTTGCTAATATCACTATGCATGGGCGTAGTCCTGTCTTGCAATGATTGCTAAGTATGCTTGCACTAATTATGATAATGCTAGACTATATAGTTGAGAATAACTTAGGAAATATTCTTGTAGTTCATTCTAATACTATGCTAATGACTTTCTAGAGTATCTAATTGAGGTGCTTATCATATTTATATGTGGCTAAGTTATGCTGATCAGACTAATTATCTTTGTCACTATTCATTACTTTATATATCCTTTATGTGACACTTACCCCTGTATGAAAGAGTTAGTTAAATATCCTCAATTATATATGCAATGATAGATACTCAATCTCATATTCTATTCTGTAATCAATATTGATGATTGCTAATCCCTTTCCAGTGGTAAAAATATAAATAACGATACCTGGAATACTTTCCGGTTAAAATGCTACATCGGTATTAATCTGTGCGCTTGCAGATCCCATCCATTATTTACTTAGAAGAGCAATTGCATATTTCAATACCGTGTCTCTCATATCATGCTGGGGATGACAACTTGGCTTAAGTGGTGTGAGGGATAGGTTCGACATTTTTGGCACCGTTATCAGAATTAGAAAACTAAGTCTACTTTTGGTAATGATGTTAAGAATACCCAACACTCTTCTTTCCAACAAGGTCTTGTGTTAGATTCTTGCTGGTTAGCCTTGTCTACATGACGTTCATGTATAGAACACACAAGCACATTTTCGATGTCACCAACATAATTATCATGTTAATTTTCTTGATTAAATTGCTGCTGAATTTGCCTAATATTTTAACAATCCAAAAACATGATAGGCAATTTTTATCATTTGGCTTTGAAAGTATGCTAAAACTAAATATTTTTGAGGGCACTCACTATAAGAGGTGGCGGGCAAAGTGTATATTATGGTTGACTGCTATGCACTGTTATTTTGTCGCTGAACCTAGATCAGCTGGGCCACATACTCAAGAGGAGGAGCGTGCTTGGGAACATGCTGATACTTTGAGCATGCTAGGAGACTCCATAGTAGATGCCTATGTGCCACTAGAGACCGGTAAAGCCATGTGGGAAGCACTTGAGGCCAAATATGGGGTTTCTGATGCTGGTACCGAGTTGTATATCATGGAGCAGTTTCATGACTACCGGATGGTTGATGACCGTCCTGTAGTGGAACAAGCTCATGAGATACAAGCACTGACAAAAGAACTTGAAATATTTGAATGTGTGTTATCTGACAAGTTTGTGGCAGGTTGCATAATTGCCAAACTACCACCTACTTGGACTAATTATGTTACTTGTCTGAAACATAAGAGACAAGAGTTTGGTATTGCCAAAATTATTGGATCTTTGGATGTTGAAGAGAAGGCGAGAGCAAAATACGTCCGTGGCAAGAAGGTCGGTGATGGGAGTTTGTTGACACCGTTTTTGGGTATGAGTCAAGTTGGTTAAGGAGAGCTCATCGGTAATGGGGGAACTGCTATACCAGATCGACAAAAGTGCCGAGAGTTGATAATGCCGATGATAAGACGATAGTTGGTGTTGCTAGCCTGGGATGGAAAGGACGACTACTGATTATTCCCGATAGATTGTTGATACCAATAGAAGGAGATTGGTCGCCGATGCCGATGGAGGAAAGTGTAGAAGATGTTGCCGATGAGGCAGGACCCGATGAAAACATAGACAAGGGGTGATAAGGGTTTTGTCGTAGCTAGAGGAAACATAGGGATAGATAGTTATTGCTTCTTTTTCTATGATTATTTTAGTTTACCTTATATATAAGAGTCCTGCCTACTTTGTTTAGATTTTAGTCGTACTCGGTTGTAACTCTTGGGATCAGGATATAAATATAGACCTAGCAGCGATGTAATATATATAGCAATACAATACAAAACACAAGTTTTACATCTACTTTTACATCTACGTTTCGACGACTTTGTCAACTCGCATACTCTTTCTGTTTACAAGTTCTCAAGGATTCGGTGAGTTATACTCGATGATTTCATGAGTTCCGTGTGAGTACCTCTTTGCCGTGACATCCGGGCACATCGCTGTTGCCGGGACCAAAGTATTCAAGTTATCACCTTTGTCGATTGTTAGGTCAAATCGACTGGCACGCCTTAATATCGAAATTGAGTATTAGCCCTTTGTGTTTGTAGATTTATTTTTGCATCAACACATCTTTTGGCATGCCCAGTGGGACCCTCATCATCAAAGATCGACATGGCTACTTCTGATCTCGATACGAACAATGTCATCGGCGTGACAGAAGCCGATCTCAAGGAAGAACAGAAGCAGGCTATGGAGAGGGCTATGGAGGAATACAAGCAGCTCTATCTGAAATCCTTTAGCGTGAACAGGAGCGGGGAAGTTATCTAGAAGCAAGATCTGTCGATGCCTCGGCAGGTTACCTTTGATCCCAATCCTGGTAATTTGCAAGACATGGTTAATACTGCTATTAATCTTGCTTTGATTAATCACTCCAATGTGTTGTCCAATACTGTTTACAATGCTGTGGTTTGAACCTTTAAAGAAGGACAGACACCACCACTTTATATTGGCCCGGCCTATCATCAGCTAGGATTGTCAACAGTTGTGGCTCCATCGGCTCCTTCAGCCATTGCGGGTATAGAGGTTACTTCTCCTCCAAACACACTGGGATTCGCTAATGAACAATCTACACCGATGAGATCTGATCCAATGACCTCAGGGGGATGGGTCCAGCTCAACACAGATCTATCGACATCGGCTATGTCAGGGTCTATATTTCAGAACTATCAGGTTCCTCCTAACTGGTGGGGATATGTAATGCCTTCGGTGTTTTTTTGCAAATAGTTCTGGAACAACTCAGGTAACCGACTTAGTAGGGAAAACTCCCAAGCCATCGGCGCTTCCAGTCCCACTGATGACTCAAGTGCCTCAGTATTCTACAACAACTACTGTGAGGCCGATTGCTAGAAAATTTCAGATGCCAACGTTCCAGATGCCTAATGCAAACTCATCGGCAAATCCATTGCCGACACAATAGAGGTACATGTCTCAAATAGGTATTGTCAATCCAGCAGTGATGACTAATTACCAACTATCGGCAAGTCTTTTGCTGATGAATGCTAATAATGGTTGGACAGGATAGTTGATATTCCCACATGCAACATAGCAGAATCGTCAGGTTGCAGGAGTCCAATAGGGTCATATGCAGGTCGGTTTTCAGAATCAAGCACCGGCAGGACAACCGTGAATCTTGCTCAGCAAGTTGGCGGTCAGCAAGCTATGGCTAATATGATGTTTGCTAGAGACCTTGTACCCTAGAGACACGTGGAAGCCTATCAGCAGGTGCCAGATGTTCAACCTATACATTGGCAAGATGCCGATGCCTATTGGGCCGATAAGATAGCAGAAGTTATGAGAGATCAGTTTGGGATAAAACCCAAGGTTAACACTTACTCTTACCGGACACCGTATCCTCCTACGTATGATTTAATTCCGCTCCCAAATTGGTATAAAGTACTAGATTTCACTAAGTTCTCTAGGCAAGATGACACTTCAACCATGGAGCACGTCAATCAGTTCATCATTCAATGTGGAGAGGCTGCCAACAGTGATGAATTAAGAGTTCGTTTATTTTCATCATCCTTGTCAGGATTGGCTTTTACCTGTGGTTTATTTCATTACCTCCAAATTCAGTCATTACCTAGGCCGATTTAGAGAAGCAATTTCATAAATATTTCTTTTTCAGAGTTCATGAGAAGAAGATTACTGATTTAGTAAGGTTAAGACAACGTATTGATGAATCGGTGGAGAGCTTTGTGCGGAGGTTGCAGGACGTAAAGAACAAATGTTACAGTTTGGTTCTGGATGATCGGCAGTTAGCTGATTTGGCCTTTCAAGGATTGCTGCCACATCTCAAAGATAAATATGATTCTTAAGAGTTTGAAAGTTTAAGTCATTTGGTGTAGAAGATTTCTGATCAAGATGTCAAGGCTTTTGAACCTAGAAAGACTTGGAATAAGAAGGTGTCGTTTGTTGATGAGGCAGGAAGTTCTGATTCTGATGAGGAACCAGTCATCAGCTTGGCAGAGTGGGTAAAGAATAAGAAGCCGATGTCTTGTCCTCTTGGCCAGAAAGAACCAGAGAAATTTGCTTTTGATATCACCAAAGCTGATAGGATATTTGATTTCTTACTTCAGGAAGGACAGATTAAATTGTCGCCTAATCATGTGATTCCATCAGCAGAAGAGCTGAAAAAGATTAAGTATTGCAAATGACATAATGCAACTTCACATAGTAGAAATGAATGTAAAGTGTTTATGCAGCAATTGCAATCGGCTATAGAATGTGGGAGAATCAAGTTTGATAGTTCCAAAACTCATAAGCCGATGAAGATTGATCAGCATCCTTTCCCCACAAATATGTTAGATGCCAAAGGCAAGACCAAGGTCTTAACTTCAGAAATAGCTAAGAAGAACGCATCGGTAGATCCCCAACATCAAGTAACTAACAATGACACCAAGGAAAGGGTTTGATAAGGGAAGGTGGCAGCTCTGGATGGCCTCCCCGATCTGGTGTTGTAATTACTCATAGGTGGCATCGGGAAACATGGCAGCAGCATGAGGATCGGTATTGGCGTCAACAAGAAGAGAGGCAACGAGAAGAATCGAATCATTATAAAGATCATTGGAATTGCATGTTCTTCATTCACGGCTGGGAACGAAATATCAAACTACCGACTATTCAGGATTGTCCAGAATGTAATGGTTATCGTCGGTACGATCAGTCAGATCGGAAGTTCCAGAACAATGATCGATGTTTCAATGAACCAATTAGGGGGACAACATTAGTTCACGATCGGCTAGGGGGTAGACTTAACATGCACGACAGGCTTGGTGGACGTGTCGGTCATTTTCCGAGGAATCAGGAAGAACTTGAACAAATGGCAAATGCACGGGTTCCTGATGAATTCATATTTTGTAGATATTGTGTAGAGTAAAAGGGGGTTTGCTATCAGCCAGTTTGGAAGACAAAGCTTCCTCTATGGTGTCCAAAAGGATTAATAAAGACGTAGAGGAGGAGGATGCAGTGGGAACGTCAGGAGGATTTGTATAGAGAGGAAAATTCTGCTAAGACCGAAGATCGGCAGCAGTTGGACCGTAAGGGGAAAGGACCATCGGCATATGTCAACACGGTGTTCATGTTGCCGATGGAGTTTCTTACACCCTCTAGTGATGATGAGGAAATTAATCTCCATGATCAAATAGCCCAGCTGGCACATGATCCAATGACAACTATTTTTGATAAACCCTCTAATGATGAAAGGCAGCATATTAAAGCTTTATTTGTTAAAGGTAGGGCTGATGGACAGCCGATTCCTAAATTACTCCTTGATGGAGGTGCTGCAATTAATATTGTGCCATTGTTGACGGTCCTTAATGCTCACATTTAACCGTCAACTAATCATGAAAAAGGATCCAAATGCAACCAACAACCAGACTTAGGGTTTTATCTGACAGAATTCCATGAGTTTTGGTGTTTGTCTATTTCTGCAGGCGGTTATCAGGAAATACGGAAGAAAGGCCCACACGTCGGGTTTACATAGAGATATTAACGTGTCGCGCAATTTTTTATCATCTAGAAGACTCCAGAAGCCACGGGAACGAACGGGAAGCCGAGAGGGCTCAGGGACAGGGCGCCCGCCCTACTCCTTTGGGCGCCCGCCCACCTTCAGTGTCTAATTCAGACCCGTTTCGCGGATCACGCTCCACCGACCTAAACGATCAAGGAAAACCGTGCGATTAATGTCGGTTTGATCCGACGGCCCAGATTCATCAGAAAAGACTATATATGCCAGGCCCATTGGCCCCTGGAGATCATACCTCTTCTACAGAATCAAAGGTAGGGTTTCAATTCTTCATCCAAGTAGAGAGGATCCCTCTAGTTCATCTAGTTCTACCTCTAGTTCATCTAGTTCTAGTTCTAGTTCATCAAGCTCTAGTTCTAGTTCTTGTAGTTCTAGTTCTAGTTAGTTCTAGTTGTAATCTAGAAAATAGGGAGAGAGAAGAGGAGAGCAGAGGAGGAGCAGGATCTGTCGGATCTTCCTCAACATTATTCTTTTGCAGCAACTGGTTTGTTCTTCATCGTTCTCCAAGTTCTTCAATTCATAATTCCTGAGTTCTTTAATTACTTTTATTTACATTCAAGTTATTTATTGGATTCCCACTTGCATCAAGTGCTCTAGTCTTTATAACGCTAGAGTAGTAATTAATAGATTAGACGTGTTGTTTAGTCTTGCAATTACCTGGAATTGCACCCAATCCTGTGGATTGTTGTGGTAGCCCTAGGGTAGTGACAGCCCTAACGGTCAACGTATTCCACCTCGTTCGGATCGATGTTTGTAGGACCGTAGTCAGAGCTTCCAAGCCCCCTTCTCATCTCTTTCTGTGGTTAGTGTTCTGATGTCCCGAAATAAATAATCTTTGAAGTAATTCTTGATTCTTAGATCAACTAGAGAACTCTCAGGAAACTTCCTCTCTTCCCACCAAAAATAATTATATAGTTATCCTTGGGTGATCTTGGATCTTAATTAGTACACTCACGTTCCCTGTGGAAATCGATACTCTGGAATACTCCCGGGTGAAAGCTACATCGGTATTCGTGCGCTTGCGGATTTTTCTATTTGAGTTTAAAATACCCAACAAGCTTTCTGGCACCGTTGCCGGGGAATGGTAGTTGTGCTAGTTTCGAACCAATTCGTCTGTGTATCCTTTTTCTTTTCTTTTTTTTACCACACTCACCTTACCATTTTCACCATACCACATGGATTTCACTCCAAGCATTAATGAGCATGGAATTTATTTCATAGCCACTTCATTTGCTCCATGCTCATATGCAACATCTTTCCAATATATTGGTCTCTCCAACATGACCACATTCGAGATCTCCAACCCCCTCTTCCTTTCTATTTATAAAAACTTTAAAAAGGCGGTTGTCGATGCATATGTCTATATTAAATATTGCAGATCTCGTTGAGTTGATCTTGATATAGGTCAGCGTCGGAGGGGAAACCACTTCGCAGACATAAATTGATGGTTTCCCAAGGACAAGCTTAGTGTCCTAACATAAGCACTGATCAGATCGTAACATGAGCTTTTAATTGCAACATTACCTTGTGTATTGAGCATATAAGGATAATTGTAAAAACATTCCTTCGGGTATTCTTGTCACTAACCTTTCCAGGATTGGAGCAAGAAGATCGGATGAATGACAAGCACAAGGTATGTCCAACCAATCATCATACAACATTGAATTAAATTCATCCAAACTTGAATTTTGCAAAATTCAAGCTTGGGGGAGTACTTTACATAAAAACATCCTTTGCCATGTTGCTATGTTGCTTGTCCCTACCTTTGAGACATGCTCAATTTGTTATATACTAATCACACTACTTCATCTCCACTTGAGTAGAACTCTATAAATGCTCTCATGCTACCTTTATTTGCTTTAGTATATGTCTAGGTTTGGAGTAGTTTCATTTATCTCTTAATTAAGCATGGTGCTTAGTTTAGGAATGATGGTCTTACTTCCAAAGGATTTTAAATTAAGCATGGTGCTTAGGTTAAAATGCCCTCCTAAATCAAATTAGACATGGTGTCTAGGTTGATTTTTCAGCCGATAGTACGCTATAGTGGATATTGGATATTTTGTTAGACTAACCCCTGCAGGAAAACTTTCAATATCGACCTGGGAAGTCCTGAGATAAACTCACATTGGAGACAAAGAGAGAGATGCATGAAGGTTAACAATTTACACAAGGAAGGTATAGCTCACAAGAGATGATCCATGGAGGGTGCCACAAACACGATCCACAACCGCTAAGAAAGGAAAGCTTCCATAAGGTGATACTGTACCATCACTCTTCAAGTAAGGTAACATCTTAAGGTACTTGACTATCTCTTCTATAAGCTTCTTCTTGGTTCTGGCGTTCACATGAATAAAAGAGACAAACATGTATGATTTACAACTCTAGATTAACCAACCCAGTCAATTCAATATGTTGTCCTTCCACCTTTGTGATCCCACACTCCTAGTCATATGAACCAAAATATTGCACACGCAATCTTTGGAAGATATATATATATATATATATATAAACATAAGTATAGATAGATTATTTTTCCATTAGGTTGAGCAATCTGATCTGACAAATGTTTTAATTGTCACACTCATGATCTTATTATCTATCAACTTTGTCTTGCTCACTATGCTTGAGGTTAGAGAAGAGCAAATACACTTTTGGTTTTGTTGGTGTTTTCCACCAACAGGGCCCATGCACATGATCTCTGCCTTGTCTCTATGAGCAGGTATACTTTGAGCAAAATATGAAGGAGTTTTACAACTCCCAGACTCCACCAAGTGAAGAACCTAGATCTACGAGCACAAACCCACTAGAGATACTAGACACTCAGGAAATCACTGCCCTGAGATGCTTGAGGATGTAAACTACATCATCAACAACAACTACTACTACAACCGTCCTCAACAAAATCAAGAGACTGGTACTAATGAGAGGGCACCCATCATCCAAGGGAGGCCATTCCTTAACACTTCAGGAGCTGTCATCTACGCTAGTGCTTTCCAAGATCAGTTTCTACATCAAGGGGAGGAAGGAGACATTTTCCTTCAAGAGCAAGACTACACAAATCTCAGAGCAATCCCAACATGAACCAAGGAAGAGGACCAACAGGAGGAACAGGAACATGCAAATGTGGACCAAGTCAGTTAAGATGGTCACTGCAGTTCAAGGAGGTCAAGATCGTCGACTTAAGTCACCGTTCCCGACCAAAAAGGACGACCCAGCTCCTGTTCGGAACCATGCCCCTAAAACCGACATACATTCAGCTCCAGATGGCATATCCGACATTCCAAAAGGTTGAAGGTTATTGACATGGGAGAAGACTAGTACGATCCACCCATCATCCTTAGGAGACCGTTCCTCAGCACCGTTAAAGTAATCATCTACATTGGAACCAGAGAAGTCCACATGCACTTCCCCTCTAACAAGGTACGCCGCTATGTTACTGATCCTAACTATATAGTTGAAGACTCTAAGCAGGTCAGGACAAGAAGAAGATGACGCAACCGCAACCAGAGGAGGCAAATCATCATGGACGAATGGTTAGACTATGAAGGAGAAGTTGTAAGGTCTGAAGACATACAACTTGAAAATAACTATCCTGAGGAGACCGTAGCACCGAGTCAGGTGTGGAGAGAGAAGATAGTTATACATGAAGAGCAAGGCGCCGCCGGAACCACCGACTACGCCATCCAGCGAATCCCAGGACGACTGAGAAAACGGAGAGTCCCATTTAGAGGACTTAAAAACACCAAACGCCTTGCCAAGGGGTAAACTTGGTAGTTATCCTTTTCCTTTCAATTATTTAAAATAGTTTGCTTAGTTAATCAGGTTCATATCATCTTGAAAAGAAAATAAAATTTTTAAAAATAGTAAGCCTCATGTGAGTATGCTCATGGCATAAAACCCATAAATACATTCACTGTGGTGGCATAAAAATGAAATAAATATATTCCTGTCCTATAAAAATAAAAATACATAAATAAATTTATGATCATACTAAAGAGAGTAACATTTATTGAGGAGGCTCAACATGATAAAGGCAAGATATTTATGCTAACACTTAACTAGTTCCACAAAGCTTTGTTGTCTATTTGAGCTCCGCAGAATTCAAGGATCAAAGAAGACTAGTAAACGGCGGACATCCTAATTGCTGTCAGGGTGCTGCCGACATTCAAAGACACCTCCGCCACCTGATAGTTACATGAGAAGAAATTACGTCAAAATCCAGCTTGGGGGAGAGCACCCCTATTTATCCAGCTAAGTGTTCTACTCACGTTTATACTTTACTCAAATAATATTAAAATACATAACTATGAAAAACAAAATAAAGATTTTGTGCTTATATATAAATATATGTCTTTTTCTTAGTGTCTTTAATAAATAAATAAAGTGGCTATGTTAAACTGAACCTTAATAATAAAACTCTAGCATGGATATGATGAATAGTTGCTCTGCCTAATTCTCAAAATTGAATTTTCTCTCAAGTTTAAACATGACTGTTATGAATTAAAATTTGCTCTAAACACATGATGAATTCCTGTATGATCAGAGTTTAAAATCCTACCACAGCCATATATACATGCTTATTAGACTATGAACTATACATTTACTTTTTACTGCTTATGAGCATTGAGTGTGGTCAAGCTGTGTAGACCCTTAGGAGCTTGTCATGCGGTTAAAATCAAGATTCACTTGCACATTCACTGACACAAGCTGCTTCTACTTCGGAAGTACGCATCCACATATATCCACCCATTTCCATCTCTAGAACCATCCAAAAATATTCTACTCCTAATCTGGGAGAGAATAGCCAAAAACATTCTCCTATTTCTGTTTTTCCCTATGAAATAAATGCTCAAGTTATTTCGGTTACTATCACTTGCTACATTATTTAAAGAGGTGAGTGCTCTAAAAAAAGAGAAGATACGAGGAAATAAAAAGGGGCAAGTGCCCAGAACCTCAAAAGAAAAGGAAAAGTGAGACGAGAGGTAAAAATGGACAAGTGCCCGACAGTAGAATTAGGGGTACAAGATACCCACCTGAGAGAAAATAAAAAGAAAATATAGAGCATCTCATTCTCCTCAAAAAGTTTCAAAAGAGCAAGAAAGGTATGTATCCCCTCAAGAGAGCAATTAGACTTTCACCATTGTTATCACCATCATTACCAAACACCATTCATTCGCCACACATGCACATCTTGATTTGACTTATTGACTTATTTTTCTGGATCCATGTTTGACTATGCAATAAATGTCTTGTAAGTATGTATTAGCTGTCTCCCACTTATGAGCTCCAGATATCAAAACCTTATTAGAGTAGGGTGAGAGAGAAGGCAATGCCACTATGCCTCATACCAAAAATACCACATACTTTGAGAGAAGGCATACACCATTACTGCCTTGGTAAGGATCCAGAAATACCACAAAAGAGATACTAGAGTGAGTCATACAAGGAATCTCTGAGTTTTATTTGAAAATCTGAAAAACTCTAGAGCTATAGTTAATCGAAGAACAAGGGACATGGCGCTTGACTAGACCGTTCTATCTTTTAACTGCTCAAGACACAAGTGACGGTTGCAAGCCCCATGGTGGACGGTAAAATGAGTAAGTTTAAATCTTAACAGTTTACCCTAACCCAGAGATGAGATTTTGTTTGAACGCATGTGCATCTTTAAGGTATGAAACCACTGCAGAAACTCTTGAGTCCATCTTTGCTCAGGGACGAGCAAAGGTTAAGCTTGGGGGAGCTTGTTGACGGTCCTTAATGCTCACATTTAACCGTCAACTAATCATGAAAAAGGATCTAAATGCAACCAACAAGCAGACTTAGGGTTTTATCTGACAGAATTCCACGAGTTTTGATGTTTGTCTATTTCTGCAGGGGGTTATGAGGAAATACGATAGAAAGGCCCACACATCGGGTTTACATAGAGATATTAACGTGCCGCGCAATTTTTTATCATCTAGAAGACTCTAGAAGCCACGGGAACGAATGGGAAGCGGAGAGGGCTCAGGGACAGGGCGCCCGCCCTACTCCTTTGGGCGCTCGCCCACCTTCAGTGTCCAATTCGGACCCGTTTCGTGGATCACGCTCCACCGACCTAAAGGATCAAGGAAAACCGTGCGATTAATGTCGGTTTGATCCGACGGCCCAAATTCATCAAAAAAGACTATATAAGCAAGGCCCCCTGGCCCCTGGAGATCATACCTCTTCTACAGAATCAAAGCTAGGGTTTCAATTCTTCATCCAAGTAGAGAGGATCCCTCTAGTTCATCTAGTTCTACCTCTAGTTCGTCTAGTTCTAGTTCTAGTTCATCTAGCCCTAGTTCTAGTTCTTGTAGTTCTAGTTATAGTTAGTTCTAGTTGTAATCTAGAAAATAGGGAGAGAGAAGAGGAGAGCGGAGGAGGAGCCGGATCTGTCGGATCTTCCTCAACATTATTCTTTTGCAGCAACTGGTTCGTTCTTCATCGTTCTCCAAGTTCTTCAATTCATAATTCCTGAGTTCTTTAATTACTTTTATTTACATTCAAGTTATTTATTGGATTCTCGCTTGCATCAAGTGCTCTAGTCTTTATAACGCTAGAGTAGTAATTAATAGATTAGACGTGGTGTTTAGTTTTGCAATTACCTAGAATCGCACCCAATCTTGCGGATTGTTGTGGTAGCCCTAGGGTAGTGACAGCCCTAACGGTCGACGTATTCCACCTCGTTCGGATCGATGTTTGTAGGACCGTAGTCAGAGCTTCCTAGCCCCCTACTCATCTCTTTCTGTGGTTTGTGTGCTGATGTCCCGAAATAAATAATCTTTGAAGTAATTCTTGATTCTTAGATCAACTAGAGAACTCTCAGGAAACTTCCTCTCTTCCCACCAAAAATAATTATATAGTTATCCTTGGGCGATCTTGGATCTTAATTAGTACACTCACGTTCCCTGTGGAAAATCGATACTCTCGAATACTCCCGGGTGAAAGCTACATCGGTATCCGTGCGCTTGCGGATTTTTTCTGTTTGTGTTTAAAATACCCAACAGCCATATGTTTTGTATCGGAAGCTTGGTAAAGGAGATCAAGATTTAACCAAGACTGATATGATGTTAAAAGATTTTGAAGGTAATGTGTCTCCAGCTAAAGGGACTGTATGCGTTGAGTTGACTATCGGCAGCAAGACCTTGCCGACAACTTTCTTTGTCATCAACAGAAACAGCGCGTACAATCTACTGTTGGGGAGGGATTGGATTCGTGCCAACTGTTGTATCCCTTCTATGATGCATCAGTGCCTTGTTCAATGGGTAGGCGATAAAATTGAAGTTGTTCATGGGGATTCTTCCTATATCATTGCATCGGTAGAATCAGATACTTATGAGCAAATCAGGTGCGTATCAGGAGAAGCTTGGGAGAAAGATTTCCTCAAAATTGACGATTATGAGATTCCACCGATCCGAGCATAAGGTTCTGATGAGGAGTTTTAATGGATAGGTTCGCCGATGATGGAAAGTTAGGACAGGGATTTACATTGGCTGATGATTTAATAGAAGTAGACATAGGTAGTGGAGACAGGTTGAGGCCTACGTTCATTAGTGCTAAGTTAGATTCTGGATGTAAGCAACAATTAACTGATTTGTTAAAGGAATACAAAGATTGCTTTGCTTGGGATTATACTGAGATGCCTGAATTAGACCGATCGATTGTTGAACATCGGTTGCCTATTAAATCTGGATTTTGGCCACATCAGCAACCAGCGCACCGATGTAACCCTAATATTCTTCCTGATATTCGGCAGTGTCCGTGCGCAGAGTGGATTTCCAATGTTGTTCCTATCTACAAGAAGAATGGAAAACTTCTGTGTATGCATTGATTTTAGAAATCTTAATAAAGCTGCACCGATGGATGGTTATCCAATGCCAGTTGCCGATTTGTTGGTTCATGCTGCAGCTGGGCATCAGATTATTAGCTTCATGGATGACAATGCAGGGTATAATCAAATATTCATGGCTGAAGAAGATATTCCCAAGACTGTATTTAGATGTTCTGGTCATGTTGGGTTATTTGAGTGGATAGTCATGACTTTTGGCTTAAAAAAATGCTGGTGCTACTTATCAGAGGGCCATGAATTTTATCTTCCACAAGTTCATCTGCACGTTGGTGGAAATTTATATTGAAGATGTGGTGGTTAAGTCTGGGGATTTCATAAAACATCTAGCGGATCTACAGAAAACACTTGAATGCACAAGGAAACATGGTCTGAAGATGAATCCTAATAAATGTGCATTTGGTGTATCGACAAGCTAGTTTTTGGGTTTCATGGTGCATCATAGAGGGATTGAAATTAGCATGTGATCCATTGATGCAATCAATAAGGTAGTTGCTCCTACCGACAAAACTGAACTTCAATCCTTGATCGGCAAGATTAATTTTATCAGACGATTTATATCCAATTTATCAGGTAAGATCTGAGCTTTCAGTCCTTTGCTCAAATTGAAAGCCGATCAAGAATTTGTACGGGGAAACTAGCAACAACTAGCCTTGGATGAAATTAAGAATTATTTGATAAATCCTCCAGTACCGGTTCCACCTCAACATGGAAAACCCTTCAGGTTATATTTATCGACTGATGGTGCAGTTATTGGTTTAGTCTCATTCAAGAATTTGAAGGGAATGAACGTGTGATTTATTACTTAAGTAGAAGATTGGTGGATGCGGAGACAAGGTATTTGGCTATTGAGAAATTATGCTTATGTCCATACTTTTCTTGTACTAAATTAAGGCATTATTTGCTATCGGCCGAATATACTATCATATGCAAGGATGACGTAGTCAGATACATGTTGTTGATGCTGATTATGAGCGGTAGAATCAACAAATGGATACTGGCATTGTCAGAATTTGACTTACATTATGAATCAGCTAAAGCAGTCAAAGCGCAGATTATGGCGGATTTTGTTACCCAACATTGCAATTCGGTGGGTTCTTTGGAGGTTGCTCCTTGGGCACTTTTCTTTGATGGATCTACATGTGATCAAGGGGCAGGTATCGGTATAGTATTGATTTCTCCCTGAGAAAAGAAGTACGAGTTTTCTTTGTCGATTATTGCTACATCAACAAACAATCAGGCTGAGTGCCGAGCTCTGGTCAAAAGATTAGAGTTATTAAGGGAAATTTGTTTCGATGCTGTTGAAATCTTTGGTGACTCTATGCTTGTTATAAATCAGTTGGCTGGAGTTTATGAATGCTGAAGTGAGATTTTAATATCTTATTATGGAAGATGTTTGTAGTTATTGAAGAAATTTAAAGATTTCCATTTAGAACATGTTCCCTGATTACATAATGAGGAAGCTAATCGATTGGCTCAACATGCTTCGGGGTATCAACATATCTTGGAGGTGTTTTTATCAGCAATTAGTGTCGATGATTGGATAAAGGAAATTGTTGATTACCTAAGAAACCCATCCAAGAAAGTTGAGAGGCGTGTTAGATTTCAAGCCACCAAGTATGGACTTCTTGATGATGAGCTGTATTATCGTACTATAGATGGAATTTTACTTAGATGTCTTGGTGATGATGAATCAAAAAGCTTGATGGGTAAAATTCATGAGGGGGTCTGTGGAGCACACCAATCGGCTTTCAAAATGAAATGGATGATTAGACGAAATGGGTATTATTGGCCGACTATTCTTGAAGATTGTTTTAAATATTTCAAAGGATGTCAAGGATGTCAGAAGTTTGGTAATATTCAAAGGGCACCCGCATCGGCTATGAAGCCTATTATTAAACTTTGGTTATTCCGGGGATGGGCTATTGATCTCATCTGTCAAATTTCTCCGCCATCAAGCAAGGAACATAAGTTTATTCTTGTCACTACTGATTATTTTACCAAATTGGTTGAAGCTATCCGTTTGAAGAAGGTGACATCGGCAAATATGACTGATTTTGTTAAGGAGCATATTGTTTACAGATTTGGTATTCATCAAACAATCACTACCGATCAGGGTACTATGTTTACATCGGGAGATTTTGATGAATTTGCAATCGGTATGGGAATTAAGGTGTTGAATTCTTCTCCTTATTATGCTCAATCTAATGGGCAGTCTAAAGCTTCTAACAAGGGAATAATTAAACTCATCAAATGAAAAATTGAAGAAAATCCTAAGCGATGGCGTACACTATTAAATGAAGTCTTATGGTTGTATCGGATGGTGTGTCACGGTGCAACCAAAGTGTCACCTTATCAGTTAGTATATGGACATGATGTAGTAGTACCTTGGGAAATTAAAACTGGTTCTAAGTGGATATTTTCTCAGGATCAATTAACAGACAATGATTACGTTACTCTAATGAAAGATGAGTTGGAGAATTTGGTGGGTCATCGGTTGAAGGCTTTGGTAAATATAGAAGAGAATAAGAAGAGAGTAGCTAGATGGTATGATAAAAGGGTAAAGGCTAAGGAGTTCACAGATGGTGATTTAGTTTGGAAATTGATTCTACCAATTGGGACTAAAAGTTCAAAATTTGGAAAATGGTCTCCTAATTGGGAAGATCCTTATCTGATAAGTCGATCTGCTCCTGGCAATGCATGTATTTTGGAAACTCTCGAGGGAGTTGAATTTCCCAGGGCATTAAATGGAAAATATTTAGAAAGATACTACCCTAGTATCTGGGTCGATGCATAAAAAGTTCAAGTGCCGATAATAATCCTATCAGCTGGATCAAATGCTAGTGATTTCAAAAGAACTGATGAGACATACTACCAATGAAAAAGTTTACAGATTCAGCAAGGCTTGGATAGCCGATATTGCATGCAGGCGAATCTGGTTGGTCTCTTCAATTTTTTGGGTGTCCTCTGTTGACGGTCCTTAATGCTCACATTTAACCGTCAACTAATCATGGAAAAGGACTTATATGCAACCAACACCCAGACTTAGGGTTTTATCTGACAGAATTCCACGAGTTTTGGTGTTTGTCTATTTCTACAGGGGGGTATTAGGAAATACGGAGGAAAGGCCCACACGTCGGGTTTACATAGAGATATTAACGTGCCGCACAATTTTCTATCATCTAGAATACTCCAGAAGCCACGGGAACAAAGCGGAGGCAGAACGGGGCCTTGCCCAGGGCGCCCGCCCTAGAGACCAGGGCGCCCGCCCACCTTCTGTGCCCAATCAGAGTCCTTTCGGGGATCATGCTCCACCGACCTAAGGGATCAAGGAAAACTGTGCAATTAATGTCGGTTTGATCCGACGGCCCAGATGCATCCGAAAAGACTATATAAGCAAGGCTCCCTGGCCCCTAGAGAGCATATCTCTTCTACAGAATCAAAGCTAAGGTTTCAATTCTTCATCCAACTATATAGGATCCCTCTAGTTCATCTAGTTCTAGTTCTAGTTCATCTAGTTCTAGTTCTAGTTAGTTCTAGTTGTAAAATAGAAAAATAGGGAGAGAGAAGTGGAGAGCGGAGGAGGAGCCGGATCTGCTGGATCTTCCTCAACATTGGACTTTTGCAGCAACTGGTTCATTCTTCATCGTTCTCTAAGTTCTTCAATTCATAATTCCTGAGTTCTTTAATTACTTTTATTTACATTCAAGTTATTTATTGGATTCCCGCTTGCATCAAGTGCTCTAGTCTTTATAACGCTAGAGTAGTAATTAATAGATTAGACATGGTGTTTAGTTTTGCAATTACCTAGAATCGCACCCAATCTTGCGGATTGTTGTGGTAGCCCTAGGGTAGTGACAGCCCTAACGGTCGACGTATTCCACCTCGTTCGGATTGGTGTTTGTAGGACCGTAGTCAGAGCTTCCTAGCCCCCTTCTCATTTCTTTCTGTGGTTAGTGTTCTGATGTCCCGAAATAAATAATCTTTCAAGTAATTCTTGATTCTTACATCAACTAGAGAACTCTCAGGAAACTTCCTCTCTTGCCACCAAAAATAATTATATAGTTATCCTTAGGCGATCTTGAATCTTAATTAGTACACTCACGTTCCCTGTGGAAAATCGATACTCTGGAATACTCCCGGGTGAAAGCTACATCGGTATCCGTGCGTTTGCAGATTTTTCTGTTTGCGTTTAAAATACCCAACAAGCTTTCAGGCGCCGTTGCCGGTGAATGGTAGCTGTGCTAGTTTCGAACTAAGTCGTCAGTGTATTCTTTTTCTTTCCCTTTTACCACACTCACCTTACCATTTTCATCGTACCACATGAATTTCACTCCAAACATTAATGAGCATGGAATTTATATCATAGCCACTTAGTTTACTCCATGCTCATATGTAACATCTTCCCAATCCATTGGTCTCTCCAACATCACCACATTCGAGATCTCCAACCCCCTCTTCCTTTCTATTTATGAAAACTTTAAAAGGGCGATCGTCGATGCATATGTCTATAAGAAATATTGCAGATCTCGTTGAGTTGATCAGCGTTGGAGGGGAAACCACTTCGCCGACATAAATTGATGGTTTCCCAAGGACAAGCTTAGTGTCCTAAAATAAGCACTCATCAGATCGTAACATGAGCTTTTAATTATTTGCAACATTACCTTGTGTATTGAGCATATAAGGATAATTGTAAAAAAAACTCCTTCGGGTATTCTTGTCACTAACCTTTCTAGGATTGGAGCAAGAAGATCGGATGAATGACAAGCACAAGGTATGTCCAACCAATCATCATACGACATTGAATTAAATTCATCCAAACTTGAATTTTGCAAAATTCAAGCTTGGGGGAGTACTTTACATAAAAACATCCTTTGCCATGTTGCTATGTTGGTTGTCCCTACCTTTGAGACATGCTCAATTTGTTAAATACTAATCACACTACTTCATCTCCACTTGACTAGATCTCTATAAATGCTCTTATGCTACCTTTATTTCCTTTAGTATATATCTAGGTTTGGAGTAGTTTCATTTATTTCTTAATTAAACATGGTGCTTAGTTTAGGAATAATGATCTTACTTCCAAAGAATTTTAAATTAAGCATGGTGCTTAGGTTAAAATGCCCTCCTAAATCAAATTAGACATGGTGTCTAGGTTGATTTTTTAGCCGATAGTATGCTATAGTAGATATTGGATATTTCGTTGGACTAACCCCTGCAGGAAAACTTTCCATATCGACCTGGGAAGTTCTGAGATAAACTCACATTGGAGACAAAGAGAGAGACACATGAAGTTTAATAATTTACACAAGGAAGGCATAGCTGACAAGAGATGATCCATGGAGGGTGCCACAAACACGATGCATAACTGCTAAGAAAGGAAAGCGTCCACAAGGTGATACCGTACCATCACTCTTCAAGTAAGGTAACATCTTAAGGTACTTGACTATCACTTTTATAAGGTTCTCCTTGGTTTTGGCGTTCACATGATTAAAAGAGACAAACATGTATGATTTACAACTCTAGATTAACCAACCCAATCAATTCAATATGTTTAGTCCTTCCACCTTTGTGATCCCACACTCCCAAACATATGAGCTAAAATGTTGCACACACAATCTTTGGAAGATATATATAAAAAACATAAGTATAGATAGATTATCTTTCCATTAGGTTGAGCGATCTGATCTGACAAATGTTTTAAATGCTACACTCATGATCTTATTATCCATCAACTTTGTATTGCTCACTATGCTTAAAGTTAGAGAAGAACATATACACTTTTGGTTCTGCTGGTGTTTTCCACCAACAGGGCAAATGGACTTGATCTCTGCCTTGTCTCTATGAGCAGGTACACTTCGAGCAAAATATGAAGGAGTTTTACAACTCCCAGACTCCACCAAGTGAAGAACCTAGATCTACGAGCACAAACACACTGGAGATACTGGACACTCAGGCAATCACTGCCCTGAGATGCTTGAGGACGTAACTACTGGAGTAACCCCATTGTGGAAGTAATTACTGACCTTCTGCCGGTCAAGAGAGACGATCCAGGACGCCCCGTCATCCCGATCTCCATCGGCATGGTGGACTTCCTAGAAGCACTCTGCGACTTTGGCTCTAGCGTCAACATTATGCTCAGGGTACTTTATGAAAAATTCTTTACACATCCTTTACTTGAAACAACCATGTGTTTGCAGCTTGCAGATCGTACGCTAAGTTTCCCAAAGGGAATATTGAAGAACCTCTGCGTCCGTGTTGGTACCTTGTACGCTCCACCAGACTTCGTGGTGATAGAGACTGGTACAGATGAGAGGGCACCCATCCTCCTAGGGAGGCCATTCCTGAGCACCTCGGGAGCTGTCATCTATGCTAGTACTGCCAATATCAGTTTTTACATCAAGGGAAGGAAGGAGACGTTTTCCTTCAAGAACAAGACTACACAAATCTCAGAGCAATCCCGACATGAACCAAGGAAGAGGACCAACAGGAGGAACAGGAACAAGCAAGTGTGGACCGAGTCACCTAAGATGGTCACGGTAGTTCAAGGAGGTCAAGATCATCGACTCAAGTCACCGTTTCTGACCAAGAAAGACGACCCAACTCCAGATGGCAGATCAGACATTCCGAAAGGTTGAAGACGAGTACGATCCACCCATCATCCTGAGGAGACCGTTCCTCAGCACCGTTAAAGCAATCATCTACATTAGAACTAGAGAAGTCCACATGCACTTCACCTCTGAGAAGGTACACCACTGTTTTACTGACCCTAACTATATTGTTGAAGACTCTAAGCAGGTCAGGACAAGAAGAAGACAACGCAACCGCAACCAGAGGAGGCAAATCAACAAGGACGGATGGGCAGACTATGAAGGAGAAGTTGTAAGGTCTGAAGAAATACAACTTGAACAAAACTATCTTGAGGAGACCGTAGCACCGAGTCAGGTGTGGAGTGAGAAGATAGTTATACATGAAGAGCAGGCGCCGCCGAAACCACCAACTACGCCGTCCAGCGTGTAACAGAATCGTCCAATTGATAAGAATTCAAGTGAATTAGCGACCACGAAAGCAGCCAAGCCAATGGACTTGAGCCCATATAAACCCAGTAGTCCGACGAAATCTCAAAAGACCTCGATTCAACCAACATACAACCAAGATCGTACATGATCAAGCATCGCCATCACAGATTACATACGTTCATCACAGAACAAAGTTTTACATCACATCGGAGTTTTCAACAAAGTTATTACAAACCAGTTCAGTAGCGGAAGCAAAGTAGTTTTGAAACAT
Organism: Sorghum bicolor; assembly: GCF_000003195.3. Classification (NCBI taxonomy): domain Eukaryota; kingdom Viridiplantae; phylum Streptophyta; class Magnoliopsida; order Poales; family Poaceae; genus Sorghum; species Sorghum bicolor. The sequence goes on from NC_012879.2 coordinate 21,544,722, forward strand.
CACACACTCAGTTTAGTTACATGCCAGTTCCATAGTCATCCCAACAAAAGCATAACTGAAGGTACAGGAGTTGATCATGCCCAAGATCTATTCATCGTCCACAGCTGGATGATGACAGTTAGCACAGTAGCCGTGATAAACGACATCATCTGCAACAAGGGTAAATAAAACCCTGAGTACGAGAATGTACTCAGCTAGACTTACCCGTCATAAACCAAAAATAAAGTGACACCAAGGAGTATGCAAGGCTTATCTTTGCGGGCTGGTTTCACTTACCTTTTTGCATAAAAAGCTTTAGTTGTAAGTAACCCATTTATAACATTTTAGCGGCAGGTTCATTACTTAACAACTATCCACTAGATTTGCACCTGTCCTAAGCACACACTTAAGTATTTAAGCATGTCAATAATAACCATATCCGGATTATCACTTTGCTATCCACATTCTCGTCATAACCATTAAGTTTATTTAGTGAGTTCTATGTTGCCGCTGCCCAAGTCAAGTTCTCACTATCCGGGAGAGACGGCGATTCGAATCGATTCCTATCCAGCTGGAGGGGTATTCCTAACACTCACCCGAGCATACTTCATGATGGCAGCTCGGATCACCTTTAACACAACTCCGGACCAATTCGTGGGTCCGTACGGCGCCGCACCCCCGGGGACCACGAATCTGCCAAGGCCAGGACTCTAACCTGACACCTCGGTCTTACGCCATTGACTCCCCGCACATCCTTACTACCAACCGAGGTGCGCACTTTAACCAGATCGGGGTATCCGGCCGGAGATGCACTCGTAGGCTTCGCGGTTGGAACGACTTATCCGGCCATCTAAATGTTAGGCATGCGTTCAACATGACACGGGGACGTACAGCGATTCGGTCCTTAAATGACACAGACGGGGATAGATTCACACCCAAGACCTCCATGCCTTGTTGCTGCACTATCGTCATCCCGCCCGGTCTCAAGTTCATTATTAGCACATGGTTATTTCCACGATAGCAAATATAGCCAACCGTGATCAGCATCCACCTATTTCTCGCACGTGACAGGAAATCACCCGGCTTCTACCGAACTAAGCATGGCTAAGCATCATTTCGATCCTGGACCTACTTAGGTAAGGTAGGAGGTGGACAAGGTAGTTAATTATGCAGCAAGGGTGTCATATCAACGCCTAACATTTAATGCAACAATACATAACCATAATCAATTGGTAGCTGGACATGATAACAAAATAGTAGGAGGCTTATAATGCTCCGGGGCTTGCCTTCAATGTAAGTAGAGGGACGGTGGTCAGGGCACTCTGGCAGATCCTCCTCCTCAGCTCCTCGAGGTGGCTCCTCTTGCTGTTCCTCTGGCTTGGGCAGTTCGTATTCCAGTACCGTCACTCCCTTGGGTACACCTATGTATGCATGACAATGTGATAAACATAGGGAATGCACATAGAATGCAATATGTCATGATGCTGAGCGAAGGAACACACAACAAAGTATAAACATGGGCATAAACTCCTAAAATTAAGTGAATCATAGAATAACAAGTAAGTGCATACTTCTTCTCTGGTAGAGAGGCTAACTAGACAAATTAATCAACCTTAGCTACTCCTACTCAGTAACACTGGTTTCATAGACAGACCAACTTGTCACAAGTTTCAGCTATAACTTAAGCATCAGTTGGCCAAACTAAGCAAATAGATACTTTCTGGAAAGCTTAGCAAATTGTCAACAATTCACGTTTAAACATCCCACAAGGATTCCCAACCGAATGCCAAAACATACAAAGTTGGCTGGCTGTCCTGGAAAATCCAGAGAGCAAGCACTTTGCAGCAGCTACTTGTAACATTCCTAAGTTTTAAACTACTCAACCAAATGTCACGAAATTTGGACACGAAGTAGATAAGCAAGTTAGCTACAAGTTTGTTATAGACAAGTTTCCCAGAAAACATCATGTTCAATTAGTTCTTAAGCAATTGCTATCAGCTACACAGAATTGCTCTAGGAAAGGCATAAATAGCAAAAATAATATTTGACACATATTAAGAATGTAACATTAGTTCAAATCAAATGCACCAGTCGATGGAACATGTCTAAGAAACACTAGAAAACATTATGGCAAGTTCTAAACTCATTTCTATTATCACTTTTTCTATTTATTTAATTATTAAGGTGATTTAATGAGCATACACCACAAGTGCTCCAAAAATCCTAAGAAAATTTCAGCAAGCTATATATACTATCATAAGGTTACTGTAAAATGTTTAGGGTACTTGCACTTGCAGATTGTGTGCTACAAAAATAACAAGCTAGCAAGGGCATGCCAGGCATAAATGTGAAACCCAATCAAAAAGTGTCAAACAACAGATTTCAGATTTTTCCTAGCTTTGTTTACATATGAGTACAACACTCAACAAGTTTCACCATAAAAGAAGCTAAAATCTATTTACTAAAAATACCACAAGAAACCCCTATTTAAGCAAGAAATATTTTTAACTTCACAATCAGACTTCCAAAAATCATGATAAATTTATCAGAGCCTATTCATGTCATAAGTGACAACACCCTAAATTTGCATGGCCACCAGATCAACAGATATCAAGATATAATTACCTCCTATTAAATCAAGATTAAATTATATCTAGTTATTTTTGCAAAAACATGGCATGTTTCATATTTTTAATAAAAACTAGAGTACCATAAGAACCTGGCAAAATTGGAACCACATCATTTGGATCTGTAAAACTCAAGATATGAATTTTTCAAAAACAGCAAAGGATCTGCTACACAGTGAATCAGAGGTGTGAGAGTGAGTGAGTGATAGGTGGGATCCGCTGACACACGGGACCCACTGACAGAGAGACAGAGACAAGGGTGGCGCTCGTCGCCGGCGAAACTTGACGACGGCGAGGTCTCCGGGGAAACCAAGGGCACCAACGTGACCCTCTCACCAAGGCAGACTTGCCGAGGTGCGAAACCCTAACTCTACCGAGCTCTAGTGGGCTCGCCGGCGTGAATGGCGGCTCGGCGGCGCTGCGGGCGATACGCCGGCGTGCACAGCCGATGCCGTCCCGGTTGAAGTTCACGCCGAGCATCAGCGAGTCAAGGGGAAGCGCTAGGAACAAAAACGGAGAGAAATGGTGGAGCAGGGAGGCCTGGTCACGTCGCCGGTGAGCTCGGGTGGAACTCTGGCGAAGGAGATCGGCTCGGAGATCGGCAATGCCACCTTACCCGTGCTCGACAGTGGCCAAGGAGGTGACGCCGAGGTAGAGGAAGCTCTGGTGAAGCTTTTGGCGGGCTAGCTTGGCCGGAGACGGCGAGGAAAGCTCAGGCGAGGCTGCTGTTTCGCGGCGGAGCTCGCCGAGGCGAAATGGAGGAGGGAGAGAGCGCTGGGAAGGCGAAATGAGGACGGCCGAGGCTCGGGGTGGCGTCGTGGTGTCCAAGTGAAGGTGTCAGGGCTGACAGACGGGGTCGCCGTCGACGTATGGCCGCCACGGGTCGTCCACGCGTCGGCCGGCCGGCGACTGACGAAACTGAATCGCGCGATTCAGTCGTCATCGGCCGTGTCTGAACCTCGATCTTCGTCGACGTTTTACTCGCGTTTTACTCGATAGTTTTGGCTCAAATTTGTTTCTTTGGATAGAGCTACATGATATCTATAGGTTTGCTTACAAGATCAAAGTCTAATTTGGCATGGATTTCAATCTACAAAGCCCCCAATCACCCTATGTCGAAACTGTAGGATTCCAGACTTAGCCAAATTCGGCTAAGTGTAGAAACAGCACTGTTTTCTGGCTTGTGGGCCACTTTTGGTCAGGTTCCGTGCATTTTCATAAAAAGTCATCAACTTTGTTTTAGGTGTCATTTACATGCAAGGTCTTTAACACCAGTTTCATAAAATATCTTTGAAAAGAGGTCTAGGGGGTCAACTAGGTCAATCTAGGGTTAACCATGACTTAGTGGTATTTTTGGAGAAAACCCCCAACACAAACTTTGTTCAAAATGTTATTCTAAACATGATTAAAGTATACTGGAAGACAATTACACTTGCATGCATTGGTCACCCATTACAATCAACCATAGCAAGTCATATAGCAATTCAATCACATAGTATATATGTAGCAAATGGCATGTGATCATGGTATGATGCTCGTGAGTGATCATGATGACGCTTATGATGATGCAATGCTGATGGTTAACATGCAAGCTAACACTAGGAGTGTTGCAGCCCTTCCCCTTTACAAAAATCTCGTCCCGAGATTTGAAAGACGTACCATTTTTCATAGAATGCGGGATAAGTTACTTGTAAATAGTCTTCCCTTTCCCAAGTGGCATCCCTTTCACTTTGGCAGTTCCACAAAACTCTAAAAAATTTAATCACTCTCCCACGAGTAACCCTTTCCTTGACATCAAGAACTTGTACAGGCTTTTCTTCATAGGATAGATCGGACTGCAACTTGATATCTCTTGTTTCAACTCTCTCTTCGGGCACACGAAGACACTTCTTGAGTTGAGACACGTGGAATACAGGGAAAATAGCTCTCATTTCCGGAGGTAGTTGTACCTTGTAAGCTACCTTGCCACTTTTCTCGATAATTTGATAGGGACCCACATATCTAGGGGCAAGCTTTCTTTTTACACCAAAGCGATTTACTCCTTTCATGGGTGATACCTTCAGGTACACAAAGTCACCTACTTCGAACTCAAGTGGCTTTCTTCTTCGGTCGGCATAGCTTTTCTGTCTGGCCTGGGTGGCTTCCATGTGTTTATGGATAATGAGGATTTGCTTTTCGGCTTCTTTGACAAAGTCAATCCTGTAGTACCTTCTTTCACCAGGTTCAACCCAGTTTAGAGGAGTTCTACACTTGCGGGCGTACAAAGCTTCAAAAGGAACCATTTAGATACTCTCTTGATAACTATTATTGTAAGAGAACTCCGCTAAGGGTAGCCATTTCTCCCATGCACCCTTGGAAGATATAACACATGCCCTCAACATATCCTCTAAAATTTGATTCACACGCTCAGTCTGACCGGAGGTTTGAGGGTGGTAAGCTGAACTGCGAACCAACTTTGTACCAAGGAGTGAATGCAAATGCTCCCAAAAGCGGGCAGTGTACTGAGGACCTCTATCGGAAATAATAGTGTGAGGCACTCCGTGCAATCTAACAATCTGAGAGAAGTACAACTCAGCATAGTTGGATGGTCGGTAGGTAGAATGTATAGGAATAAAATGAGCTGACTTGGTCAAACGGTCAACAATCACCCATATGGAATTGTGCCCTTTTTGGGTAAGGGGAAGGCCAACAATGAAATCCATGCTGATTTCTTCCCACTTCCAACCCGGAACCAACAAAGGTTGCAGTAAACCTGCATGTTTATGGTGAACTGCCTTTACCCTGCAGCAAGTATCACACCTAGCAACATAAGCTGCTATCTCCTTCATCTTGGTCCACCAGAAATGAGGTTTCAAGTCTCGGTACATTTTGCTACTACCAGGATGAATGGACAACTTGGAAGAATGAGCTTCATCTAAAATTTTGTTGCGTAGGTCACGGTCTTTAGGTACAACTAGTCGATCGTCAAACCATAGTACACCCTTCTCATCTACCCTGAAATGGTTTGTGTCTTGCTCTTGCATTCTTCTCTTGATATGGAAAATACCTGGATCAGACTTTTGGAGCTCTATAATTTGACTCTCTAATGAGCAACTAATCACAATGTTGTGCAGGACCACAGGATGCAATAAATTGAAACCTTATTCTAGAAGAGGTCCAACATGTTGCTTCCGGCTAAGAGCGTCCGCTACAACATTGGCCTTGCCGGGATGATAGTGTACTTCCAGATTATAGTCTTTTATCAATTCCAACCACCTACTTTGTCTCATGTTTAACTCAGGCTGAGTAAAGATATATTTGAGGCTCTTATGGTCAGTATAAATGTGACATAGATTACCCAACAGATAATGCCTCCAGAGTTTCAATGCGTGTACAACTGCCGCTAACTCTAGATCATGAGTCGGGTAGTTAGCTTCATGCTTCCTCAGCTGCCGAGAGGCGTAGGCAATAACGCGGCCTTCTTGCATAAGTACACAACCTAGGCCAGTGCCAGATGCATCACAAAAGACATCAAATGGCTTTTCAATGTCAGGCTGTGCCAGAACAGGAGCGGTGGTCAGTAAATGGCGTAAAATGGTGAAAGCGACTTCACACTCCTGGGACCACACAAACTTCACATCTTTTTGCAGTGGCTTAGTCATAGGCTTAGCTATTTTGGAGAAGTCTTGAATAAAATGACGATAATATCCCGCTAGACCGAGAAAACTCCGAACCTCATGTACTGAAGTCGGGGCCTTCCAATCTAGAACCTCCTGCACCTTTGACAGGTCAACGGAAATTCCGTCTTCAGATAAAATATGGCCTAGGAAAGGCACTTTCTTCAGCCAGAATTCACATTTACTGAACTTGGCATAGAGCTGATGTTCTTGCAACCTAGTGAGCACAATTCGAAGGTGCTTCTCATGGTCTTGGGCTTTTTCAGAGTACACCAATATGTCATCGATGAATACTACCACAAACTTATCCAGTTCGGGCATGAACACCGAATTCATCAGGTACATGAAATGAGTAGGGGCATTAGTCAGACCAAAGGACATGACTAGATACTCATACAACCCATACCTGGTAGAGAAAGCTGTTTTAGGAATGTCTTCGGGTCGGATCTTGATTTGATGATACCCGGATCTCAGATCAATCTTGGAGAATACTTTAGCCTTAGCTAATTGATCAAACAGGATATCAATGCGAGGCAGTGGATACTTGTTTTTAACAGTCACGGCATTTAGCGGACAATAGTCTACACACATACGTAGAGACTTGTCCTTTTTCTTGACAAAGAGAGCCGGCCAACCCCATGGAGAAGAACTAGGCCAAATAAGACCTTTCTCTAGGAGTTCTTGCAATTGCTTCTTCAACTCTGCCAACTCATTGGGTGGCATTCGATATGGCCTTCTAGAGATAGGTGCGGTACCGGAATTAAGTCAATTTTAAACTCTATGTCTCTATTTGGTGGCAACCCGGGCAGATCTTCTGGAAAGACATCCGAAAACTCACACACTACAGGAATCTCTGCCACTGTGAGTGGTCTGGTAGCATTAGCAGCGTGACGGATGTCATCATTCTTGGGAAGTTGGACTAAGAAGGCTTCTTTGCTATCAGGCTCTCGCAACATGACTACCCTCATGGAGGTGTCTATAAACACCCCATGCTTGCTCATCCAATTCATTCCCAGAATAACATCTATCCCTAAGCCTGGCAAGATTACTAAATCTGCTGAATAATCACGCCCTTCAATGGCAATATGTACGTCCCTCACTACTTGATTTGTAGCAATTTGATTACCAGTAGCACTAATGCAAAATTTGCCTCTGTCAAGATCAACTACATGCTGCCCATGCTTAGATGCGAATGCTTGACTCATAAATGAATGCGAAGCTCTGGAGTCAAACAAGACAACTGCAGGGTTTTGATTAACAAAAAACATACCAGCGGTGACCACTTCACCTTCAGGGATTTCTTCAACAGTGGTATAGTGCACTCGGCCAGTACGGTTATTACTCCTAGCTGCAGAATTCCTCTTGGGATAAGGGCAATCCCTTGCCCAGTGACCAACTTGTTTGCAATTGAAGCAAGGGCGGTTATCAGTGGGAGTCTTGGGACTTCCTTGACCTGTAGCACCCCTAGGGAGAGCAACTATGAAGGACTTGCGAACTCCCGTCTTCACATTTGACTTTTCATGCGGCGGCCTGTACCTTGTCACAGCATTGGGTGGGCGATAGGCCGGTTTGCTTGCCACCGGAGCCTTGGACTGCGAAGCTCCTGCCTCGTGGGCCCTCTTGCGGTTCTTAGATGCAACATAAACAGCATTTGAGTTCTCCTGGGTCAACGCATCACTCACAAACTCATTAAAGGTGGTACTCTTGTTACCAGCCATGTTCTTGGACAGCTTGGGTCCCAACCCTCTCTTGAAACTAGCAAGCTTCTTGACCTCAGTATCAACCATCTCAGGAGCATAGCGAGACAAATTATTAAAAGCATGAAGATACTCAGTCAAGCTTTTAGTGCCTTGAGTCAGGTTCATGAACTCGGTATGCTTGATAGTCATTAAGCCTTGGGGAATATAAGTGTTCCTGAAAGCAGTTTTAAACTGATCCCAGGTTACAATAGCATTGGCAGGCAAGCTGGTCTTGTAATGACTCCACCAGACACCTTCTTTGCCCTCCAACTAGTGGGCTACATATTCCGCCTTTAGCTCTTCTGTCACCCTCAGCAAGTGGAACTTCTGCTCGAGAGTGTTCAGCCACTCATCAGCTTCCAGAGGTTCAACAGCCTCCTTGAAAAGCGGCGGCTTTGTGTCCTGGAAATCCTTGAAATTGCTATACTGATTTGCCTCTCCGCCTTGGCGGGCATGGCGACCACCCCGGTTCTGTCGCGCCATAGTCTGCATAGCTTCATTGAGCATTCGCTGGCCCTCAACAAGAGTTGCTAAGAGCTCAGCAGGCGTAGGCGGGGGAGGAGGTGGTGGTGGCGGCACCTCATTGTGACCAGAGCGAGTGTTGCAAGCCATCTGCACAATGCATACCAAGTGACCGTTTAGGATAACAGATATAATTGCCATGAACATCGATTGCTGCCATATGGAATTTAATAAAGTAAATTCACATAATGCAAGGCACAATAATCCATGTACAATAAGAGAATATTATCCACGATACTGGTAATTCCCGCGGTCATTCACGGTCACAATTTGCAAGGATTAAAGACATTGCAGAAGATTATTCAAGTTCAACATAACATGGAGCATCACAAATGAGTGCATAAGGTTACATAGAGTTACTGCCACAACTTAAGTCTTACAAGAGGGGCACCATGGCCAAATACATAGAGTTTCAGCTGAAATTCAGATTACATGTCCATTACACAACGAGATGGAAACTGATACATGAGCATGGAAATCATTGCTAGGCTACATATCTTCCTCAGATTCTCCATTAGAAATGATGCCATCATCCTGATCTTCCTCACTGGGAGCTTCTTCATGATTAAAAGGAATAGGATGTGGGGTAGGATTTATGATATTATTTAGGCGATGGACATCTAACTGCAGCTCAGCAATCCTAGTGATCAGCTCTTCCTCCCTAATCTCAGCATGGAACAAAGCTCTAACTCTAGCAGCTTCTCTATTCTCAGCCAAGCGCGTAGCCTCATCTCGCTCTCTAGTCATTTGCATCATGCGGGCTTGTGCCTCATTGCGCTCTCTAACTACATTTTCAACTTGGTTGCAGCGGGCTTGCAAAGCGGTGTGATAGTTTTGGATTTCAGCTTGTGCATCGCTAAAAGCCTTGCAGTGCTTGCGCACGCGCTTGCGCAGTTTGCGCTGTCCAACTTGAGCTTGTTGGAGTGCTAGCATGGCTTCTATGTAGGTGTCTTGGCATACATAGTACAACTTAAGTACCGAAAGCATGGCACTCATGGCAGGGCTAGAGCTATATCCTAGTATGGTTTCTCTCATCTCTAGAGGCTGAGTTCCTATCTGGGACACAAAAGTGTCAGTCACACTCACTCTAGAAAATGATCCAGCTGGGCCATTAATTAGCTCATCTCCATAGTCTTGGCATATTTCCAATAGCACTTCTAAAGCTACTACTTGGGCACCCTCCCAAGGAGTTTGACCATCGGACTCTACTATCCATCCTAGCCATTGTGGGTTGTTTGGACAAGGGGGAACTGTAATTTGGACATCTACCCAAGGTAAAGACCCTGCATGCTCGGCCTCTGTCCAAGTGTACTGAGGTGGTTCCTCATATCCCACTGAACTCAGCACCCTCCACAATAAGGTAGGAGTGCCTAACATGTCCAGAAAGGTCTCACTTGCGTGTGGGGCTGCCATCTGTAGGAAAGACCACAACTTTAGTAAGGAAGATTAATTACAAGGGAAGACGATTAAATATAATTTTAGAATTATAAGAATTGAGTAGTGCATAAGGAATGTATGAATGATTCATGATGCATGCACGTTCCATACGTCCTTTCCATTCTTAGAAGAAAGTTCTAACGGTATAGTCGGTGGCATACATACGTGCACTCTTTATACGCAACTACACGGTCTACACGTTTCGTTGTTAGTTTTCCTGCAGAAAATTTCATTTCAGCCCAACCCCACAAGAGTATATATGCAGAAATGAAAGTCCAATCATCTATATTCAAGCTAGGTACATCGATATATATTCCCAAACATATATCGCAGCACACTACCCATTTGGGATACACCCATATATATATCAAACATGTATACATGGCCGCACCTACTACCCAGAATTAAGTACCTTCATATATACATGTGTGGAACATGTAAATATTCTAGTAACCACAGCTAACACTTCCCTAGACCGACGGTTGGACGATCATGCTCTCACAGATCACACTTACCGTAGCGTAGAGGCATATAGATCCATACATTACCACTCAAGCAAGTGGCATCCATACAATTTCACGCCATATGGACAACGAAAGTAAACAATCATGGCTTACGATGGCGTAGAGGTATATGATCCATTCATTACCACTTAAGTAAGTGGCATCCATATAATTGCACGCCATATGGACGACGAAAGGAAAAACCCCATGTTAGTAATATTAAGCCACCTAGAAGTCCTTATATGGACATAAAGGGTATGACCACTGGCATGGTATATGTTATTGAAACATTTTTAAAACAACCCTATGTAAAATATTGTTTGCCAATCAGTTTGAGAAAACAAATCCATTTGTTTTTAAATACATCTATGATGGTTAAATGTTTAATCTTGCTCCGATGCCAGCTGTAACAGAACCGTCCAATTTATAAGAACACAAGTGAATTAGCGACCACGAAAGCAGCCAAGCCAATGGACTTGAACCCATATAAACCCGGTAGTCCGACGAAATCTCAAAAGACCTCGATTCAACCAACATACAACCAAGATCGTACATGATCAAGCATCGCCATCACAGATTACATACGTTCATCTCAGAACAAAGTTTTACATCACATCGGAGTTTTCAACAAAGTTATTACAAACCAGTTCAGTAGAAGAAGCAAAGTAGTTTTGAAACATCACACACTCAGTTTAGTTACATGCCAGTTCCATAGTCATCCCAACAAAAGCATAACTGAAGGTACAGGAGTTGATCATGCCCAAGATCTATTCATCGTCCGCAACCGGATGATGACAGTTAGCACAGTAGCCGTGATAAACGACATCATCTGCAACAAGGGTAAATAAAACCCTGAGTACGAGAATGTACTCAGCTAGACTTACCCGTCATAAACCAAAAATAAAGTGACACCAAGGAGTATGCAAGGCTTATCTTTGTGGGCTGGTTTCACTTACTTTTTGCATAAAAGCTTTAGTTGTAAGTAACCCATTTATAACATTTTAGCAGCAGGTTCATTACTTAACAACTATCCACTAGATTTGCACCTGTCCTAAGCACACACGTGAGTATTTAAGCATGTCAATAATAACCATATCCAGATTATCACTTTGCTATCCACATTCTCATCATAACCATTAAGTTTATTTAGTGAGTTCTACGTTGCCGCTGCCCAAGTCAAGTTCTCACTATCCGGGAGAGACGGCGATTCGAATCGATTCCTATCCAGCTGGAAGAGTATTCCTAACACTCACCCGAGCATACTTCATGACGGCAGCTCGGATCACCTTTAGCACAACTCCGGACCAATTCACGGGTCCGTACGGCGCCGCACCCCCAGGGACCACCAATCTGCCAGGGCTAGGACTCTAACCTTACACCTCGGTCTTACGCCATTGACTCCCCGCACATCCTTACTACCAACCAGGGTGCGCACTTTAACTAGATCGGGCTATCCGGCCGGAGATGCACTCGTAGGCTTCGCGGTCGGAATGACTTATCCGGCCAACTAAATGTTAGGCATGCGTTCAACATGACACGGGGATGTACAGCGATTCGGTCCTTAAACGACACAAACGGGGATAGATTCACACCCAAGACCTCCATGCCTTGTTGCTGCACTATCATCATCCCGCCCGGTCTCAAGTTCATTATTAGCACATGGTTATTTCCACGATAGCAAATATAGCCAACCGTGATCAGCATCCACCTATTTCTCGCAGGTGACAGGAAATCACCCGGCTTCTACCGAACTAAGCATGGCTAAGCATCATTTCGATCCTGGACATACTTAGGTAAGGTAGGAGGTGGACAAGGTAGTTAATTATGCAGCAAGGGTGTCATATCAACGCCTAACACTTAATGCAACAATACATAACCATAATCAATTGGTAGCTGGACATGATAACAAAATAGTAGGAGGCTTATAATGCTCCAGGGCTTGCCTTCAATGTAAGTAGAGGGACGGTGGTCAGGGCACTCTGGCAGATCCTCCTCCTCAGCTCCACGAGCTGGCTCCTCTTGCTGTTCCTCCGGCTCGGGTAGTTCGTATTCCAGTACCGTCATTCCCTTGGGTACACCTATGTATGCATGACAAGGTGATAAACAGGGAATGCACATAAAATGTAATATGTCATGATGCTGAGCGAAGGAACACACAAAAAAGTATAAACACGGGCATAAAATCCTAAAATTCAGTGAATCATAGAATAACAAGTAAGTGCATATTTTTTTTCTGGTAGAGAGGCTAACTAGACAAGTTAATCAACCTTAGCTACTCCTACTCAGTCACTGGTTTCGTAGACAGACCAACTTGTCACAAGTTTTAGCTATAACTTAAGCATCAGTTAGCCAAACTAAGCAAATAGATACTTTATGGAAAGCTTAGCAAATTGTCAACAATTCACTTTTAAACATCCCAGAAGGATTCCCAACCGAAATATGCCAAAACATACAAAGGTGGCTGGCTGTCCTGGAAAATCCAGAGAGCAAGCACTTTGCAGCAGCTACTTGTAACATTCCTAACTTTTAAACTACTCAACCAAATGTCATGAAATTTGGATACAAAGTAGATAAGCAATTTAGCTACAAGTTTGTTATAGAAAAATTTCTCAGAAAACATCATCTTCAATTAGTTCTTAAGCAATTGCTATCAGCTACACAGAATTGCTCTAGGAACGGCATAAATAGCAAAAATAATATTTGACACATATTAAGAATGTAACATTAGTTCAAACCAAATGCACCAGTCAGTGGAACATGTCTACGAAACACTAGAAAACATCATGGCAAGTTCTAGACTCATTTCTATTATCACCTTTTCTATTTATTTAATTATTAATGTGATTTAATGAGCATACACCACAAGTGCTCCAAAAATCCTAAGAAAATTACAGCAAGCTATATATACTATCATAAGGTTACTGTAAAATTTTTAGGGCACTTGCACATGCAGATTGTGAGCTACAAAAATAACAAGCTAGCGAGGGCATGCCAGGCATAAATGTGAAACCCTATCAAAAAGTGTCAAACAACAGATTTCAGATTTTTCCTAGCTTTGTTTACATATGAGTACAACACTCAACTAGTTTCAACATAAAAGGAGCTAAAATCTATTTACTAAAAATACCACAAGAAACCCCTATTTAAGCAAGAAATATTTTTAACTTCACAATCAGACTTCGAAAAATCATGAAAAATTTATCAGAGCCTATTCATGTCATAAGTGAGAACACCCTAAATTTGCATAGCCACCAGATCAACAGATCTCAAGATATAATTACCTCCTATTAAATTAAGATTAAATTATATCTAGTTATTTTTGCAAAAACATGGAATATTTCATATTTTTAATAAAAACTAGATTACCATAAGAACCTGGCAAAATTGGAACCACATCATTTGGATCTGTAAAACTAAAGATATGAATTTTTCAAAAATAGCAAAGGATCTGCTACACAGTGAATCAGAGGTGTGAGAGTGAGTGACTGACAGGTGGGATCCGCTGACACACGGGACCCACTGACAGAGAGACAGAGACAGGGGAGGCGCTCGTCGCCGGCGAAACTTGATGATGGCGAGGTCTCCGGGGAAACCAAGGGCACCAACGTGACCCTCTCACCAAGGCGGACTTGCCGAGGTGCGAAACCCTAACTCTACCGAGCTCTAGGGGGCTCGCTGGCGTGAATGGCGGCTCGGTGGCGCTGCGGGCGATACGCCGGCGTGCACAGCCGATGCCGTCCCGGTTGAGGTTCACGCCGAGCATCAGCGAGTCAAGGGGAAGCGCTAGGAACAAAAACGGAGAGAAATGGTGGAGCAGGGAGGCCTGGTCACGTCGCCGGTGAGCTCGGGTGGAACTCTGGCGAAGGAGATCGGCTCGGAGATCGGCAATGCCACCTTACCCGTGCTCGACAGTGGCCAAGGAGGTGACGCCGAGGTAGAGGAAGCTCTGGTGAAGCTTTTGGCGGGCTAGCTTGGCCGGAGACGGCGAGGAAAGCTCAGGCGAGGCTGCTGTTTCGCGGCGGAGCTCGCCGAGGCGAAATGGAGGAGGGAGAGAGCGCTGGGAAGGCGAAATGAGGACGGCCGAGGCTCGGGGTGGCGTCGTGGTGTCCAAGTGAAGGTGTCAGGGCTGACAGACGGGGTCGCCGTCGACGTATGGCCGCCACGGGTCGTCCACGCGTCGGCCGGCCGGCGACTGACGAAACTGAATCGCGCGATTCAGTCGTCATCGGCCGTGTCTGAACCTCGATCTTCGTCGACGTTTTACTCGCGTTTTACTCGATAGTTTTGGCTCAAATTTGTTTCTTTGGATAGAGCTACGTGATATCTATAGGTTTGCTTACAAGATCAAAGTCTAATTTGGCATGGATTTCAATCTACAAAGCCCCCAATCACCCTATGTCGAAACTGTAGGATTCCAGACTTAGCCAAATTCGGCAATGTGTAGAAACAGCACTGTTTTTTCGCTTGTGGGCCACTTTTGGTCAGGTTCCATGCATTTTCTTAAAAAGTCATCAACATAACTTTTGTAGCTTATGAAATTATCTACAACTTTGTTTTAGGTGTCATTTACATGCAAGGTATCTAACACCAGTTTCATAAAACATCTTTGAAAAGAGGTCTAGGGGGTCAACTAGGTCAATCTAGGGTTAATCATGACTTAGGGGTATTTTTGGATAAAACCCCCAACACAAACTTTGTTCAAAATGTTATTCTAAATATGATTAAAGTATATTGGAAGACAATGTACACTTGTATGCATTGGTCACCCATTACAATCAACCATAGCAAGTCATATAGCAATTCAATCACATAGTATATGTAGCAAATGGCATGTGATCATAGTATGATGCTCATGAGTGATCATGATAATGCTTATGATGATGCAATGCTCATGGTTAACATGCAAGCTAACACTAGGAGTGTTACACAGCGAATCCCAGGACGACTGAGAAAATGGAGAGTCTTGTTCGGAGGACTTAAAAACACCAAACGCCTTGCCAAGTGGTAAACTTGGTAGTTATCTTTTTTCCTTTGAACTATTTAAAATAGTTTGCTTAGTTAATCGGGTTCATATCATCTAGAAAAGAAAATAAAAATGTTAAAAATAGTAAGCCCCATGTGAGTATGCTGATGGCATAAAACCCATAAGTACATTCACAATGGTGGCATAAAATTGAAATAAATATATTCCTGTCCTATAAAAATAAAAATATAAAAATAAATTAATGATTCTACTAAAGAGAGTAACATTTATTGAGGAGGCTCAACATGATAAAGGCTAGATATTTATGCTAACACTTAACCGGTCCACAAAGCTTTGTTGTCTATTTGAGCTCCACAGAATTCTAGGATCAAAGAAGACTAGCAGACGGAGGACATTCTAATTGCTGTCAGGGTGCTGCCGACATTCAAATACACCTCCGCCACGTGCTAGCTACATCAGGAGAAATTACGTCAAAATCCAGCTCGGTGGAGAGCACCCCCATTTATCTAGCTAAGTGTTCTACTCATGTTTATACTTTACTCAAATAATAAAAAGATGCATAATCATCAAAACCCAAATAAAGATTTTTTGCTTATATCTTTGCTTAGTTTGCTAAATAAATAAATAAATAAAGTTTGCTATGAACCCTCATGATAAGCTCTCACATGGAAATGATGAATAGTTGCTCTGCCATGACTAGTTCTCAAAATTGAAATATCTCTCAAGTTTAGGCATGACTGTTATTAATTAAGATTTGCTCTAAACCTGAACTTATGGGAAGAGTACTTGATCTAAAGTCTAAGTCGTTAACGGATACGATATGGGAAGGTTGAGCTGTTGTTTATCTGTTCCTAGAGATGCTAGAATTCTAGAGAATTTTATCTTTGAAAATCTTTAAAATATTGCATGCTGAGTTCCTGTATGATGAGAGTTTAAAGTCCTACCACAGCTATATATACATGCTTATTAGACTGTCAACCATACATTTACTTTACTGCTTATGAGCATTGAGTGTGGTCAAGCTGTGTAGACCCTTAGGAGCTTGTCATGTGGTTAAAATCAAGATTCACTTGCACGTTCACTCATACATGCTACTTCTACTCCAGAAGTACGCATCCACATACATCCACTCATTTCCATATCCAGATTCATCCAAAATTATTCTACTCCTATCTAGGAGAGAATAGCCAAAAACAATATCGTATCCTTGTTATTCCCCGTGAAATAAATGCTCGAGATATTTTGGTTACTACCACGTGCTACATTATTCCAGGAAGGTGAGTGCTCTGAAAAAAAGTGAATACGAGGAAATAAAAAGGGCCAAGTGCCCGAAACCTCGAAAAAAAGAAAAGAAAAAGTGAGACGAGAGGTAAAAATGGACAAGTGTCCGACAGTAGAATTAGGGGTACAAGATACCCACCTGAGAGGAAAGAAAAAGAAGATATAGAGCATCTTATTCTCCTCAAAATGTTTCAAAAGAGCAAGAAAGGTATGTATCCCCTCAAAAGAGCACAAGTTAAATTAGACTTTCACCATTGTTATCACCATCATCATCATACACCATTCATTCGCCACACATGCACATCTTGATTTGACTTATTGACTTGTTCTTCTGGATCCATGGTTTGACTATGCAATAAATGTCTTGTAAGTATGTATTAGCTGTCTCCGACCTATGAGCTGCAGATATCAAAACCTTATTAGAGTAGGGTGAGAGAGAAGGCAATGCCACTATGCCTCATACCAAAAATACCACATACTTTGAGAGAAGGCATACACCATTACTGCCTTGGTAAGGATCCAAAAATACCACATCTCTCTTATGTGGTATTTCTGGATCCTTTCCAAGGCAGTAATGGTATATGCCTGCTCTCAAAGTATGCGGTATTTTTGGTATGAAGCATAGTGGCATTGCCTTCTCTCGCACCCTACTCTAAAAAGGTTTTGATATCTGGAGCTCATAGGTTTGAGATAGATAATACATACTTACAAGACATTTATTGCATAGTCAAACCATGGATCTAGAGAAACAGGTCAATAAGTCAAATCAAGATGTGCATGTGTGGCGAGTGAATGGTGTATGGTGATGATAGTGATAACAATGGTGAAAGTCTAATTCTACTTTTTGCTCTTTTAAGGGGATACATACCTTTCTTGCTCTTTTGGAACTTTTTGAGGAGAATGAGATGCTCTATATTTTCTTTTTCTTTCCTCTCAGGTGGGTATCTTGTACCCCTAATTCTACTATCGGACACTTGTCTATTTTTACCTCTCGTCTCACTTTTTCTTTTCTTCGAGGTTCCGGGCACTTGCCCCTTTTTATTTCCTCGTATTTTTGCTCTCATTTTTTCTTTTTTCTTTTTTTAGAGCACTCATCTCCTGAAATAATATAGCAAGTGGTAGTAACCAAGATAACTCGAGCATTTATTTCACAGGGAATAACAGGGATAGGAAAAAGTTTTTGGCTATTCTCTCCCGGATAGGAGTAGAATAATTTTACGTGAATCTGGAGATGGAATTGAGTGGATGTATGTGGATGCTTACTTCCGGAGTAGAAGCAGCATGTGTGAGTGAACGTGTAAGTGAATCTTGATTTTAACCGCATGACAAGCTCCTAAGGGTCTATACAGCTTGACCACACTCAATTCTCATAAGTAGTAAAGTAAATATATGGTTCATAGTCTAATAAGCATGTATATATGGTTGTGGTGGGATTTTAAACTCTCATCATACAGGAACTCATCATGCAACATTTTAAAGATTTTTAAAGCTAAAATTCTCCAGAATTCTAGCATCTCTAGGAACAGATAAACAGCAGCTCAACCTTCCCATATCATATCCGTTAACGACTTAGACTTTAGATCAAGTACTCTTTCCACAAGTTCAGGTTTAGAGCAGGTTTAAATTATAACAGTCATGCCTAAACATGAGAGAGAGCTCAAACTTAAAAACTAGGTACATGGCAGAGCAACTATTTATCACATCCATGTAAGAGTTTATCATTTAAGTTCAATTTGGCCTAGACACTTTATTTATTTTTTAGCAAACTAAGCAAAGATATATATAAGCACAAAATTTTTATTTGGGTTTTCACGATTATGCATCTTTTGATTATTTGAGTAAAGTATAAACGCGAGTAGAAACACTTAGCTGGATAAATGGGGGTGCTCTCCCCCAAGCTAGATTTTGACGTAATTTCTTCTGATGTAGCTAGCAGGTTGCAGAGGTGTATTTGAATGTTGGCAGCACCCTGACAGCGATTACTATGTCCTCCGCCGGCTAGTCTTCTTTGATTCTTGAATTCTATGGAGCTCAAATAGACAACAAAGCTTTGTGGAACTGGTTAAGTGTTAGCATAAATATCTCTTAGCATTTATCATATTGAGCCTCCTCAATAAATGTTACTCTCTTTGGTAGGATCACAATCTTATTTTTATATTTTCATTTTTATAGAGCAGAAAAAATATTTATTTATGCCACCACAGTGAATATACTTATGGGTTTTATGCCACTCTTATATTCACATGGGGCTTACTATTTTTTAATATTTTTATTTTCTTTTCAAGATAGTATGAACCCGATTAACAAAACAAGCTATTTAAAGAAAATAAATAATTTGAAGGGAAATGACAACTACCAAGTTTACCTCTTGGCACGGCGTTCAGCGTTTTTAAGTCCTTCGAACGGGACTCCTTGTGTTTTCAGTCGTCCTAGGATTCCAGCGGTGGCTCCTCTTCTAGTACAACTCTCTTCTCTATCCACACCAGATTCGGTGCTACGGTCTCCTCTGGACAATCCTGTTCAAGATGTATATCTTTGGACCTTATTACATCTCCTTTGTAGTCTGCCCATCCATCCTTGATGATTTGCCTCCTCTAGTTTCAGTTGCGTCGCCTTCTTCTCATCCTGATCTGCTTAGAATCTTCAACTATATAGTTAGAATCATTAAACTAGTGGCGTACCTTCTCAGAGGGGAAGTGCATGTGGACTTCTCCGGTTCCAATACAGATGATAGCTTTGATAGTGTTGAGGAACGGTCTTCCAAGGATGATGGGTGGATCATACTCGTCTTCTCCCATGTCAATGACCTGAAAATCATCTGAAGCTGAATGTATGTTGGTTGTTGGGGCATGGTTCCATGCAGGAGCTGATAAGTGATTGCGGCCATTATGTTGACGTTAGATCCAGTGTCGTAGAGTGTTGTGTTCATCCTTTAGGTGCATCATTTGATTAGGTGTGGACCTTGACGTCTGCACCTCTTGATACGGTGTCACCCATGTTCTTCGTTTGCCCAGTAGTTCGAAGTGCGGCGTTGGCAATATCCTGCTCAGTGTGTTTGTGCTCGTAGATCCAGGTCCTTCACTTGGTGGAGTCTGAGAGTTGAAAACTCCTCCATGTTTTGCTTGAAGTGTACCTGTTCATAGAGACAAGGCAGAGATCAAGTGCATGGGCCCTGTTGGTGGAAAACACCAACAGAACCAAAAGTGTATTTGTTCTTCTCTAACCTTAAGCATAGTGAGCAAGACAAAGTTGATGGATCATGAGTGTAGCATTTGAAACATTTATCAGATCAGATGGCTCAACCTAATGGAAAGATAATCTATCTATATTTAAGTTTTGTTTATATCTCCCAAAGATTGAATGTGCACATTTTAGCTTATATGATTAGGAGTGTGGGATCACGAACGTAGTACTAAGAACAAAGATTAAAGGACTAAACATGTTGAATTAATTGGGTTGGTTAATTTATGTTTGTCTCTTTATTCATGTGAACGCCAGAACCAAGGAGAAGCTTATAAAAGTGATAGTCAAGTACCTTAAGATGTTACCTTACTTGAAGAGTGATGGTACAGTATTACCTTGTGGAAGCTTTCCTTTCTTAGTGGTTGTGAACCGTGTTTGTGGCACTCTTTGTCTCGTTCCATGGATCATCTGTCCAAATCGTTAAACTTCATGTGTCTCATTTGTCTCCAATGTGAGTTTGTATATCAGGACTTCCTAGGTTGATATTGAAAGTTTTCTTGTAGGGGTTAGTTCGACAAAATATACCAATGTCTACTCAAGCAGTTTTTTAGTTCAGTAACCAAACTAGACTCTATGTCTATTCAGATTAAGGAAAGCTGTTTAACCTAAGCACCATGCTTAATTTAAAAGCCAATAGAAGTATGTGCAGTACTTCCAAACTAACACTTACTAGGATAAACAAAGGTAGCGTGATGGTATTTATAGAGATCTACTCAAGTGGAGATGAAGTAGTGTGATTAGTATTTAACAAATTGAGCATGTCTCAAAGGTAGGGACAACCAACAAAGCAACATGGCAAAGGATGTTTTTATGTAAAGTACTCCCCCAATCTTGAATTTTGCAGAATTCAAGATTGGATGAATTTAATTCAATGTTGCATGATGATTGGTTGGGCATACCTTGTGCTTGTCATTCATCCGATCTTCTTGCTCTAATCCTGGAAAGGTTAGTGACAAGAATACCCGAAGGAATAATTCTACAATTATCTTTATATGCTCAATACACAAGGCAATGTTGCAAATAATTAAAAGTTCATGTTACTATCTGATAAGTGCTTGTTTTAGGACACTAAGCTTGTCCTTGGGAAACCATCAAAATGTGTTGGTGAGGTATTTATGAAATAACTTCCATGCTCACTGTTGTTTCTCTCATTTTCAAACTCCAAGGATGATTCTTCATGAATGCTTAAAATTCCTCTAGGATTGTCTCTCAAGTTTGTTTTATCCATCCATTCAATGGTGATAGCACATGGATTTTTAATGCCCTCTAGCCATTGATGTTGCTCTTCTCGATCCTCCTTGTGGTCTTCGTAACTCTTATGCATGGGATGTCTAGAGAGATTCATAGGGTCATCGGGAGGTTTAAGAGAAAGAGCATAGTAGAAATTATTAGGCTCAAGGATGGGTTTAAAGATAGTTTTGAATGAGTCATCAAAAGTGAGCGTAGAAGGGGAGAAGATGAGATTGTCTTCTAAATGGCTTCGCTCTCCTTCTATTGCATCACTTAAGATGCCATCGTTGAGTCTTTCTAGATGTCCATCAAAGGGATTGGATTTGAGATGCTTTCTAAGAGATCCCTTCTTAGGAAGGTTCAAACTATATGTACTCAAAGGTCTCTTATGAAGCAGGAAGTTTAAGCTCATCCCAAAATGAATTTGCAAAGGTAGAATTTCTTCTTCCCTAAGATGATTTTGGAGAACTACTAGTTTGGGTTGGATAGCCGAATCATTGGATTGAAATGTTTGGAAATCGGCTATTGAAACTTCCTTTCCTCTTCTGGGAGATTATTCCTTCTCTATCTCTAGGATTTTTTTCTGAAGACTAGTGCAAGAAGGATGTCCACGAATGAAGACATACCTTGCTTTACTAATAGATAAAGAAAGAAAAACTCTACCAAAGGTTATATGATTAAGACCAATGTGAAAATATCGAGGAAAAACATGGTCTTGTAGGGCTAGGTTTAAACCAAAATTTATAGAAAGATTAAAAGATTCCCTAGGTGTAGCTAAAAGTTCATTATCTTCTTGATTAAAAGATAGGACCTCGGCTATATAAAAGGGTTGGTTTTGACCTATTGCAATCAACTCCAGACACATATCATAATTAGGGGCAAAGAAAGGACTTGTTGACTCCCATGGTCTATGGCTGGTCTCCGAAGGTGCAAAAAATTCAATAATAGGTGTGGAATTTGAGTTATCTATAAAGATGGAAAAAATAAAAACATAAAATAATAAATGTATAAAAGTATAATACAAGATAATAGCAAGACTTAAAGTTATCTCAGCAAACTGTCTTTCTCCCCAGCAACGGTGCCAAAAATGCTTGTTGATATTTGGTAATGCCATCAGGAAATGATCCACAAGCGCACGGATATCGGTGAGCACTTCACCTTGGAGGTTATCCAAAGTATCGTATTTTTATTTTTACCACTGGGAGAAAGCGTGCATCTGACTAACCAAATCTATTGCTACTACCCTTTAGGCCACAAACAATGTGATTCGTTGTGAGTGATGTATAGAGAAGACTACAACTGCACTCTCGTTCTAACCATGGTAAGGATGATCTATTGTTCTATTGGGGAGGCTCACGGAATCTAGACACTACAAAGGATGTTCGACCCGCACCTATAAACCCTATCGATCCTGCTAATGTGACGTGGGCTACAAAGGTAACTCAGAAATGTCACGTTCCTCGCTTCTACCACGGTCTGGCTAGACAGGGGATATCTATGAGTACCCTAGTCCAAACACCACGTTTACGCTAGCAATGATCACTCTAAACACAACCGGAAGAGATTAAAGTAAACTCATAAACCAAAGAACAATAAAACAAAGAACTTACTAGAATTTATAAGTCGAAATACTAAAGAATCCTAGGAGCAAGCCTCGGGTTAGGAGACTTGATCCCGCAGGTACAACCTCGGAGTAGACACCGACAGGTCGGTCTTCCTCCGATCTACACCTCCACTCTATCTCTCTCAATCTAAAAGAACTTAGAACAACTAATTCTAATCTCACATTGGATGCTAAGCCCTAATTCTCTATAGAGGAAAGGTTATCCTTCGAGGGCACCTCTCAACTCTATAATTATGTGTTCTCCTCCAGGGGCCAGGGGCCTTGCTTATATAGCCTCCTCATTTTGTGCCTTTTTGGTTCAGCAGGCGATGTTGTACTAAACTTTCCACCATATCTCATTAAAATGCACATAGGCCTTAATGGACCAAAATCTGATTTGGGCCCAATTAATCCCGCAGCTCTTTTATGTGGAGTCCTTCTTTTATTAATATCTCTTGATTCTGAACTCCAGATATAGCAAATAATATATGCATTTCGATCAGCTCGACGAGATCTTTGTAATGGTGTACTCCATTTTGTGATTGGTGCTTGTACCAGGGTGGGCGCCCAAGGGGGGAGGGCGGCCGGCCTACCCCTAGGCCCGTTCGGCCTCCCGTTTGTTCCCGTGGCTTCTGGAGTCTTCTAGATGATAGAAAATTGCGCGGCACGTTAATATCTCTATGTAAACCCGACGTGTGGGCCTTTCCTCCATATTTCCTGATAACCGCCTATAGAAATAGACAAACGCCAAAACTCGTGGAATTCTATCAGATGAAACCCTAAGTCTAGGTGTTGGTTGCATTTGGATCCTTTTCTTTATTGATTTGATGATTATATTTGGTACTTAAGGACCGTCAACAGAGACCAGGGCACCCGCCCACCTTCTGTGCCCAAATGGAGTCCTTTTCGGGGATCATGCTCCACCGACCTAAGGGATCAAGGAAAACCATGCGATTAATGTCGGTTTGATCCGATGGCCCAGATTCATCTTAAAAGACTATATAAGCAAGGCTCCCTAGCCCCTGGAGAGCATACCTCTTCTACAGAATCAAAGCAAGGGTTTTAATTCTTCATCCAAGTGGAGAGGATCCCTCTAGTTCATCTAGTTCTAGTTCTAGTTCATCTAGTTCTAGTTCTAGTTAGTTGTTGATGCAAAACTGATCTGCAAACACAAAGGGCTAATACCCGATTCAAACGTTAAGGCGTGCCAGCCGATTTGACCTTGCTATCGGCAAAGGTGATAACTCGAATACTTTAGTCCTGACAACAGCGATGCGCCCGGGTGTCACGGCTAAGAGGTACTCACGCGGAACTCGAGAACACGCCGAGCTTAAGTCGACGAATTCCTAAGAACTCGTAATAAAAAGGAAAAAGTATGACGAAGTCGTCGAAAAAGTAGATGCTGGAATATGAGTAAAAACGTGTGTTTGATTGATTTCTTGATATATTGATTACAAGGTCCTAGGGTTTATATTTATACCCTGCTCAAAGAGCTACAACCAGACACGATTAGAATTCGAATTCCAAATTACACGGAATCCGTATACAAAACGATGCAAATAACTAAGGAAATAATAAAACTATCCTTCGTGATAACCCGAAACTCCTCCAGATGACAACTGGCAGCTTCCGGACTCCTCCTTCGCGTCATCGGCAATCCCCTTGCCATAGTCATCGGCAGATCTTTTTACCCAGCCATCGGCACCATATTACTGCCTGTGGACTTAATCACATTAAACTTCTCCCTCATCGGCAACCATCCTCATCAACAACCCGCATTGTACTGCCACCCTATCCTGCCATCCTGGACACGTGCCCAAAAACGGTGTCAACACATGCCCCCCAGTTTCGGAGTATAAAACTATTAATGCTCCGAAATTCTCTGCAGTAATGATGCCTTTTCCGCAATTAATGCTCCTAATCTGGTAACCGACAACCTCAATCTGGACAACTCTGATCCTAATCCTCCGCAGATTCCTCGAAATTCCCAACTTCCTAAACGGGCATCTTTCTTGGTCGTACATCGGCAACAATTCCGTTATAAAGATCTGCCGATGCTCTGACCAGGATATTCGCAAAAAACGGTTACCCCCCGTCTATCCGCCCATCGGCAAGATGACCGTTATAGAATATTGCCGATGGACCGACCAGGAGATCGCGCACAGTAAAATATCTTTAGATAATGACCGCTTCCTGTCAAATCACCTGCACAATCCCTGGATTACCGTGCGAACAGTTACCATATCCATCTGAGTACCCTCGGGCTTCTCGGATGCGGCAAAGAGATAAGACGGATTTGCCCTTGCCCATCTTGTCCTATAAATAGTTCCTTCTTGGGTACTCCTCCTCCATTACACCATTCTACTATCCAACTTTGCTTTTCCAGCGGCGGCGCCATCTACAACCCTCAAGACCTCCGACAAGCACTCTTCTTCATCAACTCTGGTGCCCTCCAACGTCCTTTTCACGACAAGATGGCCATTGGCTTCGTCGTCCCTGAGGTCAGACTTCCATCTCATCTGCTGTACCTTTTTCTCGCATTCCTGTTCATCTGCGATTCATCTTACCGAATATTTTCCTTTCCCTTTTTCTTTGTATCTTTATTCTCCAAAACACTAGGAGTTGTCCAACAAAATTGTCATCCCTACCGATCAACCACACCTTCAGTGCCTCGGCCCTCTAGGGGATCCAGATCCAACTGACCTTATCAATGCAGAAACCAACAGGATTCCCTTTAGAGCTGAAAACTTTTCTTTAGATCTGTGGAAAGACACCTTTCGTTCTTGGCCCAGCCCTACCGTAGGGTGGAAAGACTGGTTTTTGAGGGTCAGCAATTCTTATGAAGTTCAATGGGGTGAGAGAAAGCTAGCTCAATGCATTAGGCTATCCATTGCCGATATGCACAGGAACGAGTCATTGCTGATAGCTGCATCCTACTTTTGGTCAGACACCCTCAATGCTTTTGTTTTTGGCCACGGCCCTGCTTCTCCTACCCTTGCCGATGTAGCCATGCTTACTGGGCTAGATATATCTTCTGCCGATAGCACCCACTTTTTTGATACCGCCCCCAGTACCAAAGTGGAGACTCGCGCTATCGGCGGTTGGTCAGGGTACATCCAGAAGTACCGCGGGAGAGGGCCTGTCACCACAAAGGAGCAAACCACCTTTCTGAACATGTGGCTGGACAAGTTTGTATTCTGTGGTCGATCGGCAGGACCGACTTCTGTCTATCTATCGGCAGCAGAAAGACTGGCTAGCGGCGGCCAATTTCCTCTCGGCCGATATCTGCTCGGCGCTGTTTACCACCTTCTTCATCAGGTAGCCCAGAAACTCCTGCTTGGCCAATCCATCGGCAACTTGGGAGGCCCCTGGTGGTTTATTAATATGTGGCTCAATCTGCATCTGCATAAGCGCCTTGATTTCAACTTGTTCTCACAGCACTTCCCAAGAGATATAGCCGAGAATCATGTGTTAGGTGAAGAGGAATCGGCAACGCGTGCCCCCTTGAACTTTGGTGAAGCCGTTATAGTCTTACCCGGTTCAGGGAACAATCCGGATCAGATCGGCCGATTCTTCGAGACTCTGTATGAGGGTCTGGCCAGAGATGAACGACCATGGCTGGCTTATGACGACCCAGACAGCATGCTCCCTCTGACTTTCAATCCATTTGATGAAGCTCTCGACAGGGACAATGAGGTGATGATGGCAATCGTGACTCCCAGAGCCATACCAGTGAATTTCTTCGGTAGCACGAAAACCTCCCCCCAAACCTATGAATTTTATAATCCATCGGCATTAGCTCGCCAGCTAGCTTTCGGCCAATTGCCGATTGCACTTCCTTATGCCGATGTAATAAAGCCCAGAGAACCCATCGCCAACCTCCTCGAGTGGACTCGAGTAGCCCAGCTACCACCAAATGCCGATACAGATGTAGATCTGTCAGAATGGGTTCCAGCTGCCTTTATCACTCAGGCATACAAGCTATGGTGGGCAGAATGGAAAGAGAATCTATTCTGCAGATCGGCCCTCTCATACCGCGGCATGATCGACCCTGAATACGAAGTCCCTGATGACATTGTAAGTATTTTAAACCGATGTCTCATTTTCCAATACTATTCCTATCGGTAACTTACCCCTGTATTTCTTTTGCAGACTGACAACACCCCCCCATCGGTTAGCAGGAGTGGCAAGCCGATCGACTTATTCCCATCAGGCCCGATCTCCTCAATCGGCCATAAGGCTCCCACTCTGGCTTCCATCGTGCACCGGGGTGCGCGCCTCAAGAAAGTTACCACCAGGAAAACTCAGACATCACCAACGGTAACTGCTTCCACTCTGGCGCAAGCTTTCAAGGCAATCTGTTAAAACCTTTTTCATTTATGCTGACTATCTTTGTATCGGCTATCTGTGCTCATAAACTCCTTTTTGTTGTTGCAGCAAACTGGTGCATCGGCAAAAGCCAAACGCCAAGGTGCCGATGCCCCCCAGTCTAGCCAGCCAAAGAGGAAGGGCATCCAAGGTGCTAAGGCTGGAACAAAGCGCCAGAAAGTGGCAACTCCTCCTCCTCCTCCGGTGTCTCCAATCCCGGTGGAATCTTCCCCTTCTTCTCCAGAAGTCCAGACACAGCAAGTACCATCTCCCCAACCAATACAGGAAGCACCACAGATGGAAGAACCCCAGCAGGAAGAACCTCAAACGGAAGGTACATCAGCTGACGCAGGTGAACAAACAACTGGCCCGGCAGGTCCAGTTATATCATCGGCGGTTTCCCCGATTCAGGCGACTGTTGTTTCTCCTCCGGGTAACATATCTCCACAATACTTCCGCCGATAAACTTATTTTTATTTAGTCTCATAATCCTTCCTGTCTTCTTTCAGGCGATATCGTTCCATCGGCAACATTTGCCGATCAACCTGTAGCTCCATCGGCATCTTTGAGTCAAAGGCAAGAAATCGCCTTGAAGCACGTAAGTCATCCAATTTTCCACCAGTATCGTCTGCCGAAGTTTTGACCATAAAACTGACTTATTTCATCTTCATTTTCAGGAACAAGATTCTCCCAACAGCTTATTCTCCTTCGCCATTGATATCTTCGAAGAAGAAGGCGAGAAAGCAAGCTCCTCTCGGGCAGTTGGAACTGTATCGGCAGAAACCAGAGCTAAGCTGGAAGAGCTATCGGCCATACTTCATCAAGACACAACTCAGCTGGTCAATGATTCTGACCTAGCCAAAGCCCTGTTCAAGACCCTTAGAGGCCAAATTCCTGCCGATGCTGAAGAAACACTCTTCCATGCTGCACACCTAGAAAGCCGTCAGCTACAGTACCAGAGAGCCACTCGACGCCTTGCCGATAGAGCCGCTCAAATCTAGCTTTCTGAGGAGATGATGAAAGAAAAACTCTTAGCCGATGAGAAACATAAGAACATCGGCACCTTAAAGTCCTCAGGTGATGCACTGAAGCAGAAAGTGTCTGATCTATCGGCAAAAAGAGAAGCTCTACTAGCCGAACTCAAGCAAGTAGAGGACGCTCTGTCCCAAGCCCAGCAAGAAGAGAGTCAGCTGTCGGAGACCATCAAGCACCTTGAACAAGAACGAAACGTCCATGGTCGCAAAGCGCTGCAGCTGAAGAGGAAGCTGAAGCCGATAGAAGGTTCTGCCGATGATGATATCAAAGAGATAGAGACGGCCAATCAGATTCGGCTGCGCGCCATATCAGCAATCCAAGCGCTGCTGAACATCTGAAGCTTTCATCGGCAACACACCTTTGTTTTTCCGCTTTTAGCTTTTAGTCTAGCCGATAAGACTGTTATCGGCATCTTTTGAAACATTAAGTCTGCCCCTGAACATTTAAATCCAGCCGATAGGAGTGTTATCGGCACTTAAACTTTTATGCGTCGACCCATATGCTGGGGTAGTACTTCTTTAAATATTTGCCATTTAATGCTCTGGGAAATTCAACTCCTTCGAGACTTTCTAGAATATAGGCATTACCAGGAGCTGAGTGTCTTATCCGATAAGGACCTTCCCAATTAGGAGACCACTTTCCAAACTTCGAACTTTTAGTCCCAACTGGCAAAATCAACTTCCATACCAAATCCCCATCGGCAAACTCCTTAGCCTTTACTTTTTTATCATACCATCTAGCAACTCTCTTCTTATTTTCTTCTATACTCATTAAAGCCTTTAACCGATGCCCTGCTAAATCATCTAACTCATCAGTCATCAAAGTGGCATAATCATCGGCAGCCAATTGATCTTGAAAAGATAATCGCCTAGATCCAGCCTTAATCTCCCAAGGCAACACTGCATCATGTCCATACACCAATTGATAGGGTGACACCTTGGTTGATCCATGACAAGCCATCCGATAAGACCACAGTGCTTCATTTAACAACGTATGCCACCGCCTAGGATTTTCTTCTACCAAATCATCGGCCGATGTGAACCCCTGGCCTAATTTTCCATCATCGGCGAATCTATCCATTAAAAACCGTCGTCAGAACCGACTGCTTGGATCGGTGGAATCTCATAATCGGCAACTTTGAGAAAATCTTTCTCCCAAACTTCTCCTGAAATGCACCTAGTCCTTTCATGAGTATCCGCTTCTGCCGATGCGATAACATAAGAAGAATCCCCTGGGACAATCTCAATCTTGTCACCTACCCACTGAACCAAGCACTGATGCATTGTAGATGGGACACAACAATTGGCATGAATCCAATCTCTCCCCAATAATAAATTGTAGGCACCTTTTCCGCTGATCACGAAAAAGGTTGTCGGCAAGGTTTTGCTGCCGATGGTCAACTCTGCACATATCGCCCCCTTGACTGGAGACACGTTTCCCTCAAAGTCTTTGAGCATCATATCGGTCTTGGTCAAATCTGGATCCCCTTTCCCAAGCTTCTGATATACTGCATACGGCATAATATTAATAGCAGCTCCACCATCAACTAGGATCTTAGTCATTGGCTGCCCATCAACCCTTCCTTTGAGGAACAAAGCCATAAGATGCTGCCTCTCGTCATCGGCAGGTTTCTCAAAGATAGCCGTCATCGGATCCAGAGCCAACTGAGCTATCTGATCAGAAAATTCCAACTCATCGTCACTAGCTGGTGCAAGAAACTCCATCGGCAACATGAAGACCATGTTGACGCCAGCCGATGGACCTTCCCTCTTAGTGTCTGACGGCTACCGACTTCCAGAGTTCTCTCCTTTATTTAGCTCTTCCTGCCTTTCACGTTGCAACCTCCTTTTCTGTGTCTTGGTTAATCCTTGAGGGCACCATGGAGGAAGTGGCCTTTGCCTCACCGTCGGGCGTTGGTTCTCTCTTGACTCCATGCGATGCGTGTTAGCATCCCTGCAAAATATGAATTCATCGGGAACCCACGCATCAGCCATCCCTTCGAGCTCCTCTTGGTTCCGGGGAAAATACCGGACACGGTCACTGAGCCGATCGTGAACGCTAAGCCTGCCCCCCAGCCGATCATGAACTGACGCCCTTCCTCTGATTGGCCCATTAAATCGCCGTTCACCATCATGATAACGCCGATCGGTTCTACCGTACCGATCATAACCGTTGCACTCAGGGCAGTCTCTGACAGTAGGAAGCTTGATATTTTCCTCCCAACAATGGATGAAGAATGGACAATTCCAATGATCCCTGTGCCGATTCCACTCCTGTCGGCGTCTTTCTTCTTCCCGTCGATAATCTTCCTGCTGGCGCCGATACCGATCTTCCTGTTGTTGCCAATTTCCTCGTGGCCTTCTATGAGTTATGACGACGCCAGATCGAGGAAGCCTTCCTGATCTAGCTCCTTCCTGGACCAAGCCCTTACTTCTTGCATCGGCAGTAGTAACTTGATGCTGAGGATCTACCGATGCACTCTTCTCAGCTGTTTCCGACGTTAAGACCTTGGCCTTCCCCTTAGCATCCAACATGTTTGTCGGGAAAGGATGTTGGTCTATCTTCATCGGCTTCTGGGCTTTGGAACTGTCAAATTTGATTCTTCCTGACTCTATAGCCGATTGCAGCTGCTGTCTGAATACTTTGCACTCGTTGGTGTCATGGGAAGTTGCATTATGCCACTTGCAATATCTCATCCTCTTCAACTCTTCTGCCGACGGGATCACGTGGTTAGGTGACAGTTTGATTTGACCTTCCTGAAGTAGAAAGTCAAATATCCTATCGGCCTTGGCGGTGTCAAAGGCGAACTTCTCTGGTTCCTTCTGCCCAAAAGGACAAGACATCGGCTTCTTGTTTTTTACCCACTCGGCCAAACCGATTACTGGTTCCTCATCGGAATCTGAGCTTGTTGCTTCGTCAACAAATGACACTTTCTTATTCCATGCCCTCTTAGGCTCGAAAGGCTTGATGTCTTGATCAGATATCCTCTGCACCAAATGACTTAAACTTTCGAACTCCTGGGAGGCATACTTATCCCTGATATGTGGCAACAAACCTTGGAAAGCCAAATCGGCTAGCTACCGATCATCCAGAACCAGGCTATAGCATTTATTCTTGACCTCTCGTATCCTCTGCACAAATCCCTCAACCGACTCATCATTACGTTGCCTTAACTTGACCAAGTCGGTGATCTTCTTCTCATGAACCCCCGAGAAGAAGTATCTGTGGAATTGCTTCTCTAGATCGGCCCAAGTAATTACTGAGTTGGGAGGTAATGATATGAACCAAGTAAAGGCCGATCCAGACAATGATGATGAAAATAGACGAACCCTCAATTCGTCCCTGTTACCAGCCTCTCCACATTGAATAATGAACCTGTTGACATGCTCCATGGTTGACGTGTCGTCCTGTCCGGAAAACTTTGTAAAATCCGGTACCTTGTACCGATGTGGAAGCGGGATCAAATCATACGCTGGAGGATACGGTGTCCGATAAGAATAAGTGTTGACTTTGGGTTTTATCCCAATTTGTTCCCTCATTACTTCAGCAATCTTATCGGCCCAATACGCATCGGCATCTTGCCGATGAGGCGGCTGCGGTTCTGGCACTTGGTGGCGAACCTCCACGTGTCTGTTTGGGACGTGACCTGCATGGAACATTGTATTGGTCCCCTGTCCTCCAATCTGCGGACTACCAAACTGCTGTCCACCGATTGGCTGTCCTCCGAGTTGCTGCCCAAAATTTATTGGGTGGTTGGGAATCCCCTGACCTTGGAACCCGGGATAAACCTGCCCTTGCTGGAACCCCGTAGTCTGATAACCTTGCTGGGGCGACTGTGGAAAGGCTTGCTGTCCAAGCCATCCATTATTAGCGTTCATCGGCATAGGTGCTGCCGATGATTGGTAATTGGGTACCGTCGTTGAATTGACATACCCCGACTGGGCCATAGGCCTCTGTTGCATCAGCATTGACTCTGCCGATGCGTTGGGCATCTGGAACATTGAATCTTGAGGATTTCCAGTGTGAGGCCTTGCAGTAGTAGTTGTGGTATACCGAGGACTCTGGTTCACCGGCACATTGGAAGGCGCCGATGTCATAGGAGTTTTGCCCCTCATGTCAGTTATCTGTGATGTTCCCGGCGTCAACTCTGGAGGCATACCATAACCCCACCAGTTAGGAGGAAGATTTAACCCTGACATTGCCGATGCCAACATATCTGTTGTCAGTTTATGCTGCCCAACTGAAATTTGTGGGTTGGTTGCCATCGGCATAGATAGTGCACCAGTAGTCCCCAATGTACTTGGAGGGACGGCAGACTGTGCACTTACATTCGTCAAGGCAGCCGATGGAGCCGTGACCTCTGGTGCCGTTGGCTGATGATGGGAGGGCCCCACATAATCTGGCGGGATTTGTCCTTCCTTGAATGTTCTTGCCACGGCGTTGAAAACCGTATCAGACAGTACGCCAGCTTGGTTAATCAACGCTCGATTGATGGCATTGTCTACCATATCTTGAAGCTTGCCAGGGTTGGCGTCGAAGGTGACCTGCCGTGGTGCCGGCAGTGCATCTTTCTGGACCACTTCGCCGCTCCTGTTTATGCTGAAAGACTTCAGGCACTGCTGCTTGAACTCTTCCATGGCTTGGGCAATAGCTTGCTTTTGCTCATCCTTGAGGTTGGCCTCCGTCACAGGGATGACGTTCTCTTGATCGAGGTCGGAGATCGACATGTTGATCTTGATCTTGAATCAGTCCCACTGGGCGTGCCAAAAGATGTGTTGATGCAAAACTGATCTGCAAACACAAAGGGCTAATACCCGATTCAAACGTTAAGGCGTGCCAGCCGATTTGACCTTGCTATCGGCAAAGGTGATAACTCGAATACTTTAGTCCTGACAACAGCGATGCGCCCGGGTGTCACGGCTAAGAGGTACTCACGCGGAACTCGAGAACACGCCGAGCTTAAGTCGACGAATTCCTAAGAACTCGTAATAAAAAGGAAAAAGTATGACGAAGTCGTCGAAAAAGTAGATGCTGGAATATGAGTAAAAACGTGTGTTTGATTGATTTCTTGATATATTGATTACAAGGTCCTAGGGTTTATATTTATACCCTGCTCAAAGAGCTACAACCAGACACGATTAGAATTCGAATTCCAAATTACACGGAATCCGTATACAAAACGATGAAAATAACTAAGGAAATAATAAAACTATCCTTCGTGATAACCCGAAACTCCTCCAGATGACAACTGGCAGCTTCCGGACTCCTCCTTCGCGTAATCGGCAATCCCCTTGCCATAGTCATCGGCAGATCTTTTTACCCAGCCATCGGCACCATATTACTGCCTGTGGACTTAATCACATTCAACTTCTCCCTCATCGGCAACCATCCTCATCAACAACCCGCATTGTACTGCCACCCTATCCTGCCATCCTGGACACGTGCCCAAAAACGGTGTCAACATTAGTTCTAGTTGTAATCTAGAAAATAGGGACAGAGAAGAGGAGAGCGGAGGAGGAGCCGAATCTGTCGGATCTTCCTCAACATTGTACTTTTGCAGCAACTGGTTCGTTCTGAATCGTTCTCCAAGTTCTTCAATTCATAATTCATGAGTTATTTAATTACTTTTATTTACATTCAAGTTATTTATTGGATTTCCGCTTGCATCAAGTGCTCTAGTCTTTATAACGCTAGAGTTGTAATTAATAGATTAGATGTAGTGTTTAGTCTTGCAATTACCTGTAATTGCACCCAATCCTACGGATTGTTGTGGTAGCCCTAGGGTAGTGACAGCCCTAACGGTCGATGTATTCCACCTCGTTCGGATTGGTAGGACCGTAGTCAGAGCTTCCTAGCCCCCTTCTCATCTCTTTATGTGGATAGTGTTCTGATGTCCTAGAATAAATAATCTTTGTAGTAATTCTTGATTCTTAGATCAACTAGAGAACTCTCAGGAAACTTCCTCCCTTCCCACCAAAAATAATTATATAGTTATCCTTGGGCGATCTTGAATCTTAATTAGTACACTCACGTTCCCTGTGGAAAATCGATACTCTGGAATACTCTCGGGTCAAAGCTACATCGGTATCCGTGTGCTTGCGGATTTTTCTGTTTGCGTTTAAAATACCCAACATCCTCATCGGTCGAGCCTTATACTAGTTTCAGCTTCTTCTTCATCTGTAGCGCCTTGTGTCGACGAAAGCTAGTCGGCAGTCTACCTTGGGGTATACCCACGGTAGTAGTTTATCGGTAGACGGTGCGCAAGCTATGAACTTGACGGTGACACAAGATACGGACAAGGTTTTTATCCAGGTTCGGCCGCCGTGTGGGCGTAATACCTACATCCTGCGTCTGATTGTATTGATGTGGATTGTGTTGAGATATTGTGTCCTAGGGGGGTCCCTTGCCCCTCCTTATATAGTCCAGAGGGCAGGGTTACAAATCTAGAAACTAATCCTAGTCGGTTACAATTGCCATAGATAGCACAATATGAATTCCTATTCTAACCGACTAGAATCCGGCTTGATCTCCACGTCTTGTTTCCTTGCGCAAAACTTCGAGCAGTTGGATCAAGCCTCAGACTGTCTTCGTGATGGGCCAAACCTCCCGGCCCAAGTCTAGCCGTAACGGTATAGGGGTTTATACTCCCACAGCTAGTCCCCGAGCACCGTGCATTGTGATGTAACATGCCGTCTTGAGCTTCTTCGACAAGTGAGGCTTGGCGTCTTTGATAAGCAAGGAAGTCGCCTGAACAGTTGCAACAGTATTTTAACCAACTCAAAAGACAGTTGATCAACATTGTCATCGAAGAAGCAGGTTGTTCGAAGAATGCATGGTGCTCTTAATCAAAAAAGATTTTTTCCTAGTGAAGTGTGCCCACTTTACTTTTCTGAAAAGTATAGACCTTAAAAAAGCAAGCATATTCACCGCAAGGTGAAGTGTGCCCACTTAGTCCCCAAGCCTGGTAGTAGGTGACGTAGGCACGTGGTGCCAGGGTCAAAAAAAGTCTTCATAGAAATTCTAAAACTGAGATGCATCGCCAGATGTATCGCACCGATGTAGTCCCCGAGCTTGCTTGAAGGCGAAGCAAGAGCCTTGTAGCAAGGTCTAAAAAATTAAAATTATCTCGTCCAGTCCCCAAGCTATGGTTGGAGAGTAATCAAAGCAAGTTTCCGAGCACAAGACTAGGATTGATTGATGAATCTCCGAGCACAATCGGCAGTCAGTACAGTCCCCGAGCACAGCATGTAGACTAACCAGGCAGTCCCCGAGCGTGGTTGGAAACGTAAACGTGCTCAGTGGTTGGCATATATGAATGGTTGTAAAACGAGTGTGCTAGTCGGTCAGTCCCCGAGCGTACCACACTCGGTGGTCGGTACAAGCGATGAAGATGCCAGGAGAGCAGACTAGTCAACCAGTCCCCAAGCATGTGATGCTCAGTGGTCGATGCAGTCAATCGAAATGTCAAGAGAGAAGACTAGTCGACCAGTCCCCGAGTTTGTGATGCTCGGTGGTCGGTCCAGTCAATCGAAATGTCAAATGAGCAGACTAGTCGACCAGTCCCCGAGTTTGTGATGCTCGGTGGTCGGTGCAGTCCATCAAATATGTCACGTCCGTTCCACCAACAGCCCCACTTCTCTTTTTTGAAAATAACATATCGCCGTATTAATGTGTGATGGGCAGAGCGCCCTGGCACATTGTCAGGCTGTTGCGTAAAAAGGTGCGCCTGGTAACTGTGCAGCCGCTCTTTGTGCGGCCCAAGAAAAAGAAACCATCAATTACGTGGAAAAGTCATCGTATTAACTGTGATAAATATTCAAAACCGAAGCGTCGCAGCCACCGCAAGATCCGCCCACTTCCCCATAACACGGGAAGTGGTAGAGGTGGAGCTGCTATTATAAAAGGCTCAATGCGGCATCCATATTCTTTACCCAGCCTTTGCCTACAAACCTGCTATCCTTGCCATTGCTGCCTCCTGCGACTGCCATCTTTAACTTCCAGCTCAAAGTTCTTTCTGCAACGTCAATGGCGAAGAGCGACTCGAAGAAAAGGGCCGAGTTGATGACCAAGGAGTGGAACAAATCCTCGAGCAGCACAAGGTCCCTCAACGACCTCGTTGGAATGGGTCTGCTACATAACCAGGAGCTCGGCAGCTGGAGGCCGCCAGAGGGGGAGAGCTACCCCAACCCTCGCGCCGGTGAGATTGTTGTTTTTGAGGATTTCTTCAAGAGGGGCTTTGGGATTCCTGTCCATCCTTTTCTCTAGGGCCTTCTTCTTTACTACGAGATCGGGATCTGCAACCTGCACCCGAACTCCATTCTCCTCATTTCTACCTTTATCCACCTGTGCCATGCCTATGTTGGAATAGAGCCGCACTTCGACCTCTTCCGTTATCTTTTCTGTTTGCGGAAGAAAGGAGCAGTTGGCAGCTCCAATATTACAGGTGAAGTATACCTCCATCTGCGTGACGGGATGAATAACCGATACCTCAGCTGCCCATGGAAAACTTCCCTCACCGAATGGTACAAGAACTGGTTCTACATCAGGGAGGAGCCGGGCAGCGCCACGTTCTGCGACGTGGGCTACATCCCCGAGAAGAGGGTCAGCTGGACAGATCGTCCAGAGTACGATGGCCAAGTGGCAGAGCTGATGAGCCCGATCGACTGGTCCCGCTTAGACGTGCCAGGAGTGGTCGGTAACTTCCATGTGCGATGGGTGATGCCCTGCCAGAGGAGGGTGCATTCGGCGTATGAGTACGCGCGGAGCCAAGACCCGACCAGGATGTGCCCGGGTGGTCTGGAGAAAACGGAGGTCCACCAGTTGATGAACGAGTTGTTCAACTTGTCTAATGACAATTTCATTCGAAGCGATGATCGGATGCACGCCTTCAAGCTAGGACGACCAGCTCCTAAGGTAAACGGGTACTGTTATCGATATGTATCGTCATGTGAATACTTGTTGTTTCTTGGTTGATGACTTGTCGTTGGTTCTGCTGCAGATTGGAGACATTGACGGGTGCTCAGTGTATATATCACTGGCACCTGGTATGGAACAGCCTGCTAGGGTGGACCCGGCAGTAGACGATGCTGCTCGGTGTACCCAATACACCAGTAGCGAAGAAGAGCAGAACCGACCGGCACCGACCACCGAGGATAGGGTGGCGGGGAAGAGGCCAATGGCCGTAGAGCCATACCCTTCGGAGGCATTGCCGGCGGAGACCAGCCAGGCTTCGAAGCGTCGTTGGCTCCTGAGGATCACTGACGACGAGACGAAGAGGAGGAGGCTGCACCATCTCTAGTCCGGAGACCGCGCAGTCGGCCTGACGTTGCGCCGGCCGCCGCTGGTCAGGAGACCAGTGATCCTCCGGCCCCGCACACCGAGCCGACGCAACGTGGGGGGTAGAGGCAATAGCGGCGACTGGTAGGGCCAGGAGGAGGTTCTTCGCCGCGACGCACAGGCGCTCCGACCTGTGAGTTCTACAACTCGTCTTCTGCACTTCCTCCTTGTTGTTTTTGTTTTTTTTTTGTTGTGGGTTTGTAACGTTGCCGCAATATCTTCTTTTGCTAGTGCGGCATCAGATGTTGATCCGGGCAACGTCGCCGGCCAAAGAACGGCCGAGGCCGGCGGTTGTTGTTGAAAACGCCAACGAGCAGACCACCCAGGAGCCAACCGAGGAGCAGCCCACGGTAGTGATTGCGGCGGAGACTGCCGAGGAGGGCCCGGCTCAAGCGAAGACCGGGGCGAGCATGCCGACAAGGGATGATGAGGCTGCAAGGACGCCTCCCCTGAGCAGTGTCATGGATGAGGGAGACAGAGCCCCGACTCCCCCACCTGCTGAAGAAAGGAAGGCCCCAACTCCACCCCAGGCAGAGACTTCTTCGCCAAAGGGCTCCTCTGGTCGGGATAAGGGTCCTGTGATACCTATTACCACGGCTGGGGGTAGTACAGAGGGCGAGGAGGCCCAGGCGACCTCCGACAACGAGGTGGAGGAGATCCAGGGGCGCCCCCAAGATGGTCGCCAGCACGTTCTCGTGTGGCGCCAATGTAGGGACCACTTCATCGGTCATGAAGAGCTTGCCGAGACCGAGGAGGCGGCCAGAGTAGAGCGCGCTGCCAAACGGCTCATCGAAGAAGTCAAGGTATGTATTCTCGTGTTCTGCCCAAAATGTGTATGTAGTGTTGTTTGTTTCACAATACGTGTAATTCCTGCAGGGCGCAATGAAAACGGCGAAGTACCAAAGGAGGTGCTTCGACCAAATTGAAGGGGTCGTGGCCGAGAATAAGGCCCTGATCACAGAAGTGGACCACCTTCGGTCAGAAGCCGAAGAGAAGGCGGCCGAGAAGGTGGCTCAGTAAGAGCGCCTGCTCGATCTTAACCAGCGACTAGCCGAGAAGGATCAGGAGAAGAAATGTAAGTCATGCGCTCCGAGCAGCTATAATTTAACTGCGTGGTCTGTTTTGTTGACCAGCTATTTCTTTCTGCAGATCTCGAGGAGGAGATTGAGCGCCTCCGAGCCGAAAGTGAGCGACTCGACCAGGAGCGCGCCGGCGCACTGG
Source organism: Sorghum bicolor (assembly GCF_000003195.3). Classification (NCBI taxonomy): domain Eukaryota; kingdom Viridiplantae; phylum Streptophyta; class Magnoliopsida; order Poales; family Poaceae; genus Sorghum; species Sorghum bicolor. The sequence goes on from NC_012879.2 coordinate 21,583,486, forward strand.
AGGCCGGGCGCAAGGCTGGTGAGGAGCTGAGGAACAAGAGTCAAGAATTGGCTGGTAAGGGCCGTTTCGCCCTTTGTTGACTACGCAATGTTCCTCTTTTCATGTTTGTACTGACTTCTGGCTTGGTTCTCTTTGTAAATTTTATCATAGTGCTTAAAGTTAACACCAAGAAGCACCTCGACGAGCTGGTCAAGGACCTAGACTCCTGGAAGACCAATTGTATCAAGATCTGGAAAGGAGTAGCCCCGGTGCTCGACTTGATTAGCCCCGAGCTCCCCGAAGACCAGCCCCACGCACCGAGGCTGACTCCGGTCGAGAAGGCGCAGCAAGCGTGGGGTTGGTTGCAGCAGTTCGTAAAGGACACCGGAGAGTTCGCCGGAGCGCACGTCCTCAGCATGGTACATGCCCACTACCCTCTAGTTGATCTGTCCCGGCTGGAGAGGGGGTATCCCAAGGAGGTTGGTCCGTAGGAGGCAGATGACCTTCGTGTCGGCCTGCTCGACCTGTCGTCGACAGTGATCGGTGACATAAACCTCTGTGGGATGTCAACTCCCCTCAACCAACCCGGATCAGACAGGTCAGCCAGGGAGTTGTCGGGGGCGTCCATTGCAGGAGATGAGCGGTCGACGCCTGCGGTCTCGACCAGCCAGATGCCGGTGGCCCCGACCCCTTCGACTTGACAGCAGGACCGTGCGGGTGATCAGCCCGAGCAGTAGGCCTATAAAGTAGTCTGTAGGAGTAGACTAGAGACCGCCCAAAGAGGTGTTTATTGTAAACTTTGTCTATAAAGTTTGTAATAAACCTTAATTTATCATAACCATGGTTTTGAGCGCTGTAACATTGTTAGAGTGATGCGTCACTGTGTCGAGTTGACGACCTTTGTCCTTGATAGTAGTTGTAGCACTTGTCGAATGCTCTGCGTATGAAAAAATGTACACAACAAGAAAGACAAGTTTTATTATTACTCATTGTAAAAGATTTACAAATGAAGTGTACTGGGGCTTAGGGATAAGAACGGCGCAGTTTGTCTATGTGCCAGGAGTTGGGCAAGCGTGTTCCGTCTGGGTACACCAGTCTATAAGATGTAGGGCGTGTAACTTCGGCGACCACGAAGGGTCCTTCCCACGATGTAGATAACTTGTGCATTCCTTCCTAGTTTGTTTTCCATTTGAGTACCAGATCACCGACCACGAAGGAGCGACCTTTGACGTTCCTGTTGTGGTACCGCCTGATAGCTTCGAGATACCTCATTGTTCGAAGGCACGAGATTAGGCGCTTTTCTTCTGTGCAATTGATTTCAAGCTCACTGGCGAGGTCGGGCGAAGGCTGGTTGAAATGTTCAACTCTTAGAGATCCGAAGACCACATCCGAAGGGAGCACTGCCTCGGTGCCGTAAACCATGAAGTAGGGTGATACACCCGTGTTTTGACTAGTCTGTGTTCGAAGACCCCAGACCACAGCCGGTAACTCTTTCATCCATCGTCCTGGTGCTCTGTCGTTTTCAGTATACAGCCTTTTCTTCAGAGCATCGATAATCATTCCGTTTGCTCGCTCCACTTGACCGTTGGCCCGCGGGTGGGCTACCGACACGTACTTTATGACTATGCCTCTATCATCACAGAAGTCCCAGAATGTAGTGCCGGTGAACTGGGTGCCTAGGTCCGTAATTATGCTGTTAGGAACTCCGAATCTGTGTATGATTTGATCGAGGAACTCCACAGCCTTCTCGTAAGTTGCTTTGACCAGTGGCATGTACTCGATCCATTTTGAGAATTTGTCGATTAGCACGAACACAAATTTGAAGTTGCCGGGGGCCGGCTTGAATGGCCCGATCATGTCGAGGCCCCAACAAGCGAACGGCCAAGATGACAGAATCGTTTGTATCTCGTGAGTAGGTACGTGGGTCCGCTTGGCGAAGAACCGGCATCCTTCACAATGCTTGACTAGTTTCTCGGTGTCGGTAACTGCTATTGGCCAGTAAAAACCTGCTCGGAAAGCTTTCCCGGCCAGTGTTCTGGAGGCGGCATGGTTACCACAGGACCCGGCGTGTATGTCGTTCAGTAGCTTGATGCCATCGTCCTAGGATATGCACTTCAGCAATACTTCTGAGCTTACGTTCTTACGCATAAGTTTGCCTTCGACCAGTATCTAATTCTTAGACCGCCGCATAAGGCGCTCGTTTTCCGTTTTATCTTGGAATCCCAAACCGTCCGATAAGTACTTGATGAAGGGAGTGCGCCAGTCGTGACTGCTGGTTGTCGGAGTAGTATCGTCTATGAGCATAGCCTCATTGGGTGGCTTGTCGACCAGGTCTGTGTCGATGCTTGGGGTGTGAATATCTTGGACGAAAACACCTTGCGGGATCTAGGCCCGAGATGATCCTATCTTCGACAACACATCTGCTGCCTGATTCCTGTCCCGGACGACGTGGATGTATTCGATGTCGTAAAAATTGGATTCCCATTTCCAAATTTCTTTGCAATAGAGGTCCATCTTCTCGTGAGTTGTGTCCCATTCCTTATTTAACTGGTTGATGACCAGGGCGGAGTCGCCGTGGATGTAAAGACGTTTGACTCCCAGTTCGATAGCCAGTCGGATGCCATGCAAGGATGCTTCGTATTCGGCGACGTTGTTAGATACCGGGAAGAGAATCCTAAGGACATAGCGGAGTTTGTCCTTGTTTAGTGACACAAAAAGTATCCCGTCGCCGGCGCCATTGATGTTTAGGGACCCGTCGAAGAACATTAACGAGTGGTCGGAGGTATCGGGAGGGGGGGCTCATTGAGGTCCGTCCACTCCGCAATTATGTCGACCAGGGCCTGGGACTTGACGGTAGTGCGACTCTGGAAATCCAGGGAGAATGGGCATAATTCCATTGCCCATTTTATAATTCTGTCGTTGGCGTCCTTGTTGCGTAAAATGTCCCCCAGATGAAAACTTGTAGTTACTAAGACCCGATGGCCGTCGAAGTAGTGCTTCAGCTTCCTTGAGGTTATCAGGATGGCGTAGATTAACTTTTGTATCTGAGGATACCAGGTCTTGGATTCGTCTAGGACTTCGCTTATGAAGTAAACAGGCCTCTAGACTTTGTAGATGTGGCCAGGTTCGTCCCGCTCGACCACCATTGCCGTGGAGACAACTCGATCGGTTGCTGCTATGTAAAGGAGCAGGTCCTCATTAGGTTGAGGTGCTGTGAGGACGGGTGGTGAGGTGAGGAAAGTTTTGAGCTAGGTGAACGCAGCGTTAGCTTCCTCTGTCCGGGAGAATTTTTCCGACGGCTTTAGAAGTTTGAAGAAAGGGAAGGCCTTTTTCTCCAAACCTAGAGATAAACCGGCTGAGAGCGGCCATACATCCGGTGAGCTTTTGAATATCCTTGACATTCTTGGGTGGTCGCATATCGAGCACCGACTTGAATTTTGAAGGATTTGGTCGTATGCCGTCGTGGCTGACGACGTTGCTGAGTAGTAGACCAGAGGGGACCACAAAGATACAATTTTTGGGGTTAAGCTTCCACTTGTATTTATTCAGTGCCTTAAAAGTTTGGTCCAGATTGTCGATCAGAGTGCTCGCGTGCCTTGTTTTGATGACGACGTCATCGATGTAGGCCTCGATGAGGTCATCACGGATCTCGTCGTGGAGGCATTGCTGAATGACTCGTTGATAAGTGGCTCCAGTATTTTTGAGTCCGAAGGACATGGTGGTGTAGCAATATGCACCAAAAGGAGTAATAAAAGTTGTTTTGATCTGGTCGTCTTCCTTTAGTGAAATCTGGTGGTAACCAGAGTAACAGTCTAGAAAAGAGAGGAGTTCGCATCCGGCCGTTGAGTCGACCACCTCGTCGATACAAGGGAGACCGAAAGGATCTTTAGGACAGTGTTTATTGAGATCAGTGTAATCAACGCACATTCTCCATTCATTATTCTTTTTCCTTACAAGAACCGGATTGGCGAGCCAATTAGGATGATACACTTCTTTAATGAATCCGGCTGCTAGAAGCCGTGTTATTTCTGTCCTTATAGCCTCTTTTTTGTCACGAGCGAACCGTCATAGTTTCTGCTTGATGGGTCTTGCGGTCAACGAGACGTTTAAGGAGTGATCGATCAGGTTTCGTTGGACGCCGAGCATGTCTGCGGGTTTCCATGCGAAAACGCTTACGTTGTCCCTTAGAAACCTGACGAGCGCGTCTTCCTATTTAGGATCCAGGTTGGCCCCGATGAGAGCCATCTTCTCGGGGCTGCCGTCGACCAGCTGTACCTCCTTGTGCTCTTTGGTCTTTGAGTTTTTCCTCGGAGTCTCCTGCTCGGGTAGCTGGAGCTGGTCGGGTGAAACTTGCGTGGCTTGGGCTATAGTTTCTACCATGCGAATCGAGAGATCGATTGCCTCAGTGATCTTGAAGCTTTCCTCCTCGCAAGTGTATGCGGTGTAGACGTTGCCTCTGACAGTTAGGACACCCTTCTCTGTTGTCATCTTGAGGACCAGGTATGAGTAGTGTGGAACTGCCATGAACTTGCTGAGCGATGGTCGGCCTAGAATTGCATGATAGGTGCCATCGAAGTCGGCGACCACAAAGTTGACGAACTCTGTGCGGAAGTGGTCCGGTGTTCCAAACTAGACGGGCAGCGTTATCTGCCCGTGGGGTACTGAACTTTGGCCTGGTAGGATGCCCCAAAACTGAGCATCGTACGACTTTAGTTGCGCTGGGGTTAGCCTGAGGGCAGGGAAGCTGTTGCGGAAAAGAATGTCAATGGAGCTGCCCCCTGTTGACGGTCCTTAATGCTCACATTTAATAGTCAACTAATCATAGCAAAGAATCCAAATGAAACCAACACCTAGACTTAGGGTTATATCTGACAGAATTCAATTAAGTTTTGGTGTTTGTCTTTTTCTACAGGGGGTTATCAGGAAATACGGAAGAAAGGCCCACACGTCGGGTTTACATAGAGATATTAACGTGCCGCGCAATTTTCTACCATCTAGAAGACTATAGAAGCCACGAGAACGAACGAGAAGGCAATCGGGCTCGGAGACAGGGCGCCCGCCCTACTCTCCTAGGCGCCCGCCAACCTTTTGTGTCCAATCCAGACCCGTTTCGCGGATTATGCTCCACCGACCTAAAGGAGCAAGGAAAACAGTGCGATTAATGTCAGTTTGATCCGACGGCCCAGATTCATCTGAAAAGACTATATAAGCAAGGCCCCTGGCCCCTGGAGATCATACCTCTTCTACACAATCAAAGTTAGGGTTTCAATTCTTTATCCAAGTAGAGAGGATCCCTCTAGTTCATCTAGTTCTAGTTCTAGTTCATCTAGTTCTAGTTTTAGTTAGTTCTAGTTGTAATCTAGAAAATATGGAGAGAGAAGAGGAGAGCGGAGGAGAAGCCGGATCTGTCGGATCTTCCTCAACATTATTCTTTTACAGCAACTGGTTCGTTCTTCATCGTTCTACAAGTTCTTCAATTCATAATTCCTGAGTTATTTAATTACTTTTATTTACATTCAAGTTATTTATTGGATTCCCGCTTGCATCAAGTGCTCTAGTCATTATAACGCTAGAGTAGTGATTAATAGATTAGACGTGGTGTTTAGTCTTGCAATTACCTTGAATTGCATCCAATCCTACGGATTGTTGTGGTAGCCCTAGGGTAGTGACAGCCCTAACGGTCGACGTATTCCACCTCGTTCGGATCAGTGTTTGTAGGACTGTAGTCAGAGCTTCCTAGCCCCCTTCTCATCTCTTTCTGTGGTTAGTGTTCTGATGTCCCGAAATAGATAATCTTGAAGTAATTCTTGATTCTTAGATCAACTAGAGAACTCTCAGGAAACTTCCTCTCTTTCTACCAAAAATAATTATATATTTATCCTTGGGTGATCTTGAATCTTAATTAGTACACTCACATTCCCTGTGGAAAGTCGATAATCTGGAATACTCCTAGGTGAAGGCTACATCGGTATCCGTGCGCTTGCGGATTTTTTCTCTTTGCGTTTAAAATACGCAACAAGCTTTCTAGCGCCGTTGCCGAGGAACGGTAGCTGTGCTAGTTTCGAACCAAGTCGTCCGTGTATCATTTTTTTCCTTTTTTACCACACTCACCTTATCATTTTCATCATACCACATGGATTTCACTCTAAGCATTAATGAGCATGAAATTTATTTTATAGCCACTTCATTTACTACATGCTCATATGCAACATCTTCCCAATCCATTGGTTTTTCCAACATCACCACATTCGAGATCTCCAACCCCTTCTTCCTTTCTATTTATAAAAACATTAAAAGGGCGGTTGTTGATGCATATGTCTATAATAAATTTTACAGATCTCGTTGAGTTGATCTTGATATAGGTCAGCGTTGGAGGGGAAATCGCTTCGCCGATATAAATTGATGGTTTCCCAAGGACAAGCTTAGTGTCCTAAAATATGCACTAATCAAATCATAACATGAGCTTTTAATTATTTGCAACATTACCTTGTGAGTTGAGCATATAAGGATAATTGTAAAAATATCCCTTCGGGTATTCTTGTCACTAACCGTTCCAGGATTGGAGCAAGAAGGGATGAATGACAAGCACAAGGTATGTCCAACCAATCATCATACAACATTGAATTAAATGCATCCAAACTTGAATTTTGCAAAATTCAAGCTTGGGGGAGTACTTTACATAAAAACATCATTTGCCATGTTGCTATGTTGGTTGTCCCTACCTTTGAGACATGCTAAATTTGTTAAATACTAATAACACTATTTCATCTCCACTTGAGTAGATCTCTATAAATGCTCTCATGCTACCTTTATTTGCTTTAGTATATGTCTAGGTTTGGAGTAGTTTCATTTATCTCTTAATTAAGCATGGTGCTTAGTTTAGGGCTGATGATCTTACTTCCAAGGGAGTTTAAATTAAGCATGATGCTTAGGTTAAAATACCCTCCTAAATCAAATTAGACATGGTGTCTAGGTTGATTTTTGAGCCGATAGTATGCTATAGTAGATATGGGATATTTTGTTGGACTAACCCCAACAGGAAAACTTTCAATATCGATTTGGGAAGTCCTGAGATAAACTCACATCGGAGACAAAGAGAGAGACACATGAAGTTTAACAATTTACACAAGGAAGGCATAGCTCACAAGAGATGATCCATGGACGGTGCCACAAACACGATGCACAACCGCTAAGAAAGGAAAGCTTCCATAAGGTGATACTGTACCATCACTCTTCAAGTAAGGTAACATCTTAAGGTACTTAACTATCACTTTTATAAGCTTCTCCTTGGTTCTGGCGTTCACATGAATAAAAGAGACAAACATGTGTGATTTACAACTCTAGATTAACCAACCCAATCGATTCAATATGTTTAGTCCTTCCACCTTTGTGATCCCACACTCCTAATCATATGAGCTAAAATGTTGCACATTCAATCTTTGGGAAGATATAAAAAAAGACATATACATAGATAAATTATCTTTCCATAAGGTTGAGCGATCTGATCTGACAAATGTTTTAAATGCTACACTCATGATCTTATTATCCATCAACTTTGTCTTGCTCACTATGCTTAAGGTTAGAGAAGAACAAATACACTTTTGGTTCTGTTGGTGTTTTCCACCAACAGGGCCCATGCACTTGATCTCTGCCTTGTCTCTATGAGCAGGTACACGTCGAGCAAAATATGAAGGACTTTTACAACTCCCAGACTCAACCAAGTGAAGAACCTAGATCTACGAGCACAAACACACTGGAGATACTGGACACTTAGGCAATCACTGCCCTAAAATGCTTCGGGACGTAACTATTGGAGTAACCCTATTGTGGAAGTAATTACTGACCTTCTGCCGGTCAAGAGAGACAATCCAGGACGCCCCGTCATCGCGATCTCCATCGGCATGGTGGACTTCCTAGAAGCACTCTGCGACTTTGGCTCCAGCGTCAACATTATGCCCAGGGTACTCTCTGAAAAATTCTTTACACATCCTTTACTAGAAACAACCATGTGTTTGCAGCCTGCAGATTGGACACTAAGTTCCCCAAAGGGAATATTGAAGAACCTCTGCGTCCGAGTTGGTACCTTGTACGCCCCAGCAGACTTCATGGTGATAGAGACTGGTACTGATGAGAAGGCACCCATCATCCTAGGGAGGCCATTCCTGAACACCTCAGGAGCTGTCATCTACGCTAGTGCTGCCAAGATCAGTTTCTACATCAAGAGGAGGAAGGAGACGTTTTCCTTCAAGAACAAGACTACACAAATCTCAGAGCAATCCCGACATGAACCAAGGAAGAGGACCAACAGGAGGAATGGGAACAAGCAAATGTGGACCAAGTCAGCTAAGATGGTCACTGCAGTTTAAGGAGGTCAAGACCGTTGACTTAAGTCACCGTTCCTGACCAAAAAGGATGACCCAGATTTTCAGGTTATTGACATGGGAGAAGACGAGTACAATCCACCCATCATCCTTGGAAGACCGTTCCTCAGCACCGTTAAAGAAATCATTTACATTGGAATCAGAGAAGTCCACATGCACTTCCCTTCTAAGAAGGTACGTCGCTATTTTACTGACCCTAACTATATAGTTGAAGACTCTAAGCAGGTCAGGACAAGAAGAAGACGACGCAACCGCAATTAGAGAAGGCAAATCATCAAGGACGGATGGGCAGACTATGAAGGAAGAGTAGTAAGGTCTGAAGACATACAGCTTGAACAGAACTGTTCTAAGGAGACCGTAGCACCGAGTCAGGTGTGGAGAGAGAAGATAGTTATACATGAGGAGGAGGCGCCGCCGGAACCACCGACTACGCCATCCAGCGAATCCCAGGACAACTGAGAAGACGGAGAGTCCCATTCGGAGGACTTAAAAACACTGAACGCCTTGCCAAGATGTAAACTTGGTAGTTATCCTTTTCCCTTCAATTATTTATTTTCCTTAAATAGTGTGCTTAGTTAATCAAGTTCATATCATCTTGAAAAGAAAATAAAAATGTTAAAAATAGTAAGCCCCATGTGAGTATGCTCATGGCATAAAACCCATAAGTACATTCACTGTGGTGGCGTAAAAATGAAATAAATATATTTCTGTCCTATAAAAACGAAAATATAAAAATAAATTTATGATCCTACCAAAGAGTGTAACATTCATTGAGGAGGCTCAACATGATAATGGCTAGATATTTATGCTAACACTTAACTAGTTCCACAAAGCTTTGTTGTCTGTTTGAGCTCCACAGAATTCAAGGATCAAAGAGACTAGCAGACGGAGGACATCCTAATCGCAATCAGGGTGCTGCCGACATTCAAATACACCTCCAGCACCTGCTGGTTACTCATGTTTATACTTTACTCAAATAATAAAAAGATGCATAATCATAAAAACCCAAGTAAAGATTTTGTGCTTATATACATATATCTAGTTTGCTAAATAAATAAATAAATAAAGTCTGCTATGATCCCTCATGATAAGCTCTCACATGGAAATGATGAATAGTTGCTCTGCCATGACTAGTTCTCAAAATTAAATTCTCTCTCAAATTTAGGCATGACTGTTATGAATTAAGATTTGCTCTAAACCTGAACTTGTGGGAAGAGAACTTGATCTGAAGTCTAAGTTGTTAATGGATATGATATGGGAAGGTTAAGCTACTGTTTATCTCTTCCTAGAGATGCTAGAATTCTGGAGAATTTTATCTTTGAAAATCTTTAAAATGTTGCATGATGAGTTCCTGTATGATGAGAGTTTAAATTCCTACCACATCCATATATACATGCTTGCTAGACTTTGAGCCACACATTTACTTTTACTGCTTATGAGCATTGAGTGTGGTTAAATCAAGATTCACTTGCATGTTCACTCGCACATGCTGCTTCTACTCCGGAAGTATGCATCCACATATATCCATCCATTTCCATCTCCAGAATCACCCAAAAATATTCTACTCCTAATCCGGGAGAGAATAGCCAAAAACATTCTCCTATTCCTGTTTTTCCCTGTGAAATAAATGCTTGAGATATTTTGGTTACTACCACTTGCTACATTATTCTAGGAGGATGAGTGCTCTGAAAAAAAAATGAAAACGAGGAAATAAAAAGGGGCAAGTGCCCGGAACCTCGAAGAAAAGAAAAAGTGAGACGAGAGGTAAAAATGGACAAGTGTCCGATAGCAGAATTAGGGGTATAAGATACCCACCTGAGAGAAAAGAAAAATAAAATATAGAGCATCTCATTCTCCTCAAAAAGTTTCAAAAGAGCAAGAAAGGTATGTATCCCCTCAAAAGAGCAAAAGTAGAATTAGACTTTCACCATTGTTATCACCATCATTACCATGCACCATTCATTCACCACACATGCACATCTTGATTTGACTTATTGACTTGTTCTTCGGGATCCATGGTTTGACTATGCAATAAATGTCTTGTAAGTATGTATTAGCTGTCTCCCACCTATGAGCTCTAGATATCAAAATCCTTATTAGAGTAGGGTGATAGAGAAGGCAATGTCACTATGCCTCATACCAAAAATACCACATACTTTGAGAGAAGGCATACACCTTTACTGCCTTGGTAAGGATCCAGAAATACCACAAAAGAGAGACTAGAGAGAGTCATACAAGGAATCTCTGAGTTTTATTTGAAAATCTGCAAAAACTCTAGAGCTATAGTTATTCGAAGAACAAGAGACATGGCGCTTGACTAGACCATTCTATCTTTTAACTGCTCAAGACACAGGTGATGGTTGCAAGCCCCATGGTGGAAGGTAAAATGAGTAAGTTTAAATCTTAACAGTTTACCCTAACCCAGAGATGAGATCTTGTTTGAACACATGTGTACCTTTAAGGCATGAAACCACTTCAGAAACTCTTGAGTTCATCTTTGCTCAGGGACGATCAAAGGTTAAGCTTGGGGGAGATTGTTGACGGTCCTTAATGCTCACATTTAACCGTCAACTAATCATAGAAAAGGATCCAAATGCAACCAACACCTAGACTTAGGGTTTTATCTGATAGAATTCCATGAGTTTCAGTGTTTGTCTATTTCTACAGGGGGTTATCAGGAAATACGGAAGAAAGGCCCACACGTTGGGTTTACATAGAGATATTAACGTGCCGCGCAATTTTCTACCATCTAGAAGACTCCAGAAGCCACTGGAACGAACGGGAAGGCAATCGGGCTCGGAGGCAGGGCGCCCGCCCTACTCTCCTGGGTGCCCGCCCACCTTCTATGTTCAATCCAGACCCGTTTCGCGGATTATGCTCCACCGACCTAAAGGATCAAGGAAAACCGTGCGATTAATGTCGGTTTGATCTGACGGCCCAGATTCATCTGAAAAGACTATATAAGCAAGGCCCCTGGAGATCATACCTCTTCTACAGAATCAAAGTTAGGGTTTCAATTCTTCAGCCAAGTAGAGAGGATCCCTCTAGTTCATCTAGTTCTAGTTCTAGTTGTAATCTAGAAAATAGGGAGAGAGAAGAGGAGAGCGGAGGAGGAGCCGAATCTGTCGGATCTTCCTCAACATTATTCTTTTGCAGCAACTGGTTCGTTCTTCATCGTTCTCCAAGTTCATCAATTCATAATTCCTGAGTTCCTTAATTACTTTTATTTACATTCAGGTTATTTATTGGATTTCCGCTTGCATCAAGTGCTCTAGTCTTTATAACGCTAGAGTAGTGATTAATAGATTAGACGTGGTGTTTAGTCTTGCAATTACCTGAAATTGCACCCAATCCTGCGAATTGTTGTAGTAGCCCTAGGATAGTGACAGCCTAACGGTCGATGTATTCCACCTCGTTCGGATCGGTGTTTGTAGGACCGTAGTCAGAGCTTCCTAGCCCCCTTCTCATCTCTTTGTGTGGTTAGTGTTGTGATGTCCCGAAATAGATAATCTTGAAGTAATTCTTGATTCTTAGATCAACTAGAGAACTCTTAGGAAACTTCCTCTCTTTCCACCAAAAATAATTATATAGTTATCCTTGGGCGATCTTGAATCTAAATTAGTACACTCACGTTCCCTGTGGAAAATCGATACTCTGGAATACTCCCGGGTGAAGGCTACATCGGTATCCGTGCGCTTGCGGATTTTTTCTGTTTGCGTTTAAAATACCCAACACACCCGTCAACGAGCACTCGCTCGAATATGACGCTGTTGATGCAAGGGTCCAGGATCAGAGGAAAGCGTCCTGGTTTTGGGATTGCGGCCCATTGGTCCTTCCTGTTGAAGGAGATCTCCCTGTGCGACCAGGGAGGAAACTTCGGGTCGGCGATCAGGCCGTCTGCGCTGTCCACATTGAGGCATGCTCTCTTGAGGAGCTTTCTCTCTCGTTTAGACTCGATGGAAACTTTGCCTCCGAAGATAGAGTGCACTATGTCAGTGGGACTGACATATTGGTGTCGTGGGTCCCTATCCTGGTCGTCGTCTTCGTCTTCGTGACCATGTCTGTCCTGTTTCCCATTTTTCTTGGCGGAATCCCCTTGAGCAACCCGCTGTGTGTAGATGCTTTTGAGGACACAACATTCTTCCATCGTGTGATTGGACTTGGGATGGAGTTGGCATGGCCCTTTCAGCGTCTTGTTGTAGTCTTCCTGGTAGTTTGGTCGCCCATTGGGGCGCTTGACTGTGTTCACCTTGTGGTCGTGTTCACGAGGTCGCTTGCCCCTAAAATCGTCGTGCTTGTCACGTCGCCTGTCCCAACCTTCTCGGTGGTCGCGGTTGTCACCGCGGTGAGGGTTGCAGTTGTCGAAGCGTCCACGACTGTCGTCTCGTCGAGGAGGCTGGTCGGCGCCTCTCGCATCTTCTCGGATGAGCTTTTCTGTGTCATCGGCGTCAGCGTAGTTTTTTGCCATGGCGAGGAGCTCGGCAACCGTGGTCGGCCTTTTGCGCAGTAGCTTATTCCTTAGTGCTTCGTGGAAGCGAAGACCCTTGATGAAGGCTGATATGGCCTCGTCGTGAGAGATTTTTGGAATCTTAAGGTGCATATCCGAGAACCGTCGGATGTAATCGCGCAAGGTCTCATTCTTCCTATCCCTTATTCTCTCGAGATCGTATTTGTTACCAGGCTGTTCGCAGATAGCGATGAAATTGTCAATAAACGCCTGGCGCAGCTCTTCCCAAGAGTCAAAGGAGTCCTCGGGCAGGCCGAGGAGACAGTGATGGCCAGCCTGGTCAAGGACGACTGGGAAGTAATTTGCCATGACGTGCTCGTCTCCAGCTGCTGACCGGACTGCGATCTCGTATAGAGTAATCCAGTTTTCAGGGTTTTCCTTGCCGTTGTATTTTCTAAGCTTCTCGAGCTTAAAGTTGCGGGGCCATACGACTTGACGAAGGTGTGAAGAGAACTGTCTTAGGCTGGGGGGCCGTGTGCTGCATCGTACTCAATGCATCTTAGGTTTTCGTGTACCGCTCTTTCCGTAGTGCGCCTGTTGATGCGGTCGCGGGCATCTTTGGGAGGGATGTTGTAGTGCAGATCCCTGTCCTGGTTTACTTCCTGACCACACCCGCGCCTCTGCTCGTGGTAACCGCACGTGTCCTGACCTCGGTTGTCGCGTCCAGTGACCTTCCTGCGACCGTTGGGGGAGCGGCTATGATGGCGCACGCTGGGTCGTGGCGAAGTCCGGCTACGATGAGTCTGGTCGAAAGAAACCTCCGTGTAGGAGACGACTTAGACCCTTTTGAGCAAGGTGGCTGTCTGTCCCATCACGGCGATCAGATGTGCTCGTATACTGGATCGGACGCCCTGGCACTCTGGGGTATTAGGGAGTCGGTCCAGGTTTGCCATGGCTACAGCCACATTAGCGCTTGGCGTCTTTTAGACTGGCTGATCTCCGACCATGTCGAAAGCATCACTGAGGTTGTGTGGCACAAGTTGCCGTTCCTCATCCGCGCGCCGCCGACCATGATCGGCATTGCGCTGCTCGCGGAGTTGCTTCTGCTCGTCTGTTTCGCCTTCGACAACTGGTTCATCATTGCTGACGTTAAAAATAAGATCTCCTCGCTGAGGTGGAAAGACTGGGAAACGAGAAAAACCCAGAGGATATGGTGGTAGATCCAGGTCGTAATCTTCGTCCTCGGAGTGTAGAACCTCGGTAGGGACGGACCCTGTGTTGGAGTTCGTACTGGTAGCCTTGTCGTCTGGCAGGACTCGGATGGATACCATGTTGACGTAATGGCGAGCTGCTTGGCTGCTCTGTCGCGGCGACAAGCCTGCCCTGCTGAAAGAGATTGGGTGTGCCGCGAATAGTGGTCGGCCGAGTTGTTTAGACCATAAGGGCAATTCTGGTCTTGAGTTGTCTTGAGCTTGATGGACCGTCCCGTGGGGGTCGATGTTATTGTTAGGGATGTCTCCAGCTATTCGTGTGTGGTGACACGAGTTGGCTGGCAGGAGTAGAAAAAGTTTGTTGACGCCGCCTGATCAGGTTTGCACGAGATGGCATCCACCAAGTTGGAGGCTTCGAGGAGCCTGAGGTCGGCGCGATCAAGGGCTTGGAGAAGATCCGAGTTGTCGACCGACTTTACCTCGTAACGAGGGAGTGGGGGTCGGGTACTCAGAATCGGTGTGATCGGAGTCGACGCCTCTGCTGCCCCAGATTGAATCTAGGTTTACTCCGAAGTCGTGGTCGCGAGGCCGCCGCCACGAGTCGTCCACGTGATCTCGCCGACGGTGAACATGAGGCCTTCAGCCACGGTCGCGGAAGCTGGGACGATGACCATCTTGTTCGTTGGGAGAGCTGTATGCATTGCCCCTACCTGGCGCGCCACTGTCGACGAAAGCTAGTCGGCAATGTACCTTGGGGTATACCCACAGTAGTAGTTTATCGGTAGACGGTGCGCAAGCTACGAACTTGATGGTGACGCAAGACACAGACAAGGTTTTTATCCAGGTTCGGCCGCCGTGTGGGCGTAATACCTACGTCCTGCGTCTGATTGTATTGCTATGGATTGTGTTGAGATAATGTGTCCTAGGGGGTCCCTTGCCCGTCCTTATATAGTCCGGAGGGCAGGGTTACAAATCTGGAAACTAATCCTAGTCGGTTACAATTGCCATAGATAGCACAATATGAATTCCTAATCTAACCGACTAGAATCCGTCTTGATCTCCACGTCTTGTTTCCTTGCGCGAAACTCCGAGCAGTTGGATCAAGCCTCGGACTATCTTCGTGATGGGCCAAGCCTCCCGGCCCAAGTCTAACCGTAAGGGTATAGGGGTTTATACTCCCACACCTTGCGATCTTGGGTATCCCTGTCCTACTGGAGATTTTTGAGTACATTGGGTAGTTGGCTTTCTTTCTACTTGGCGTGAGTCAATGCTTCTTCAACTTGTTTGAGTTCAGCAAGTAGAGCTTCTCTCTTTGCCGATAGATTCGAAATTTTCTACTTTAATTCAACACCTGAGGATTGCAAAATGCCGCTGTTCTTGTGCTTCTCATCGGCAGTAAGCTTTACCTACAACATTTCCTCATTAAGTTGGGCGTGAGCAGCTCTATCGGCAAGGCGCTGAATGGCTTTTTGGTACTGGATCTGATGGCTCTCTAGATGGGCAGCTTGGAAGAGTATCTCTTCGGCATCGGCAGGTACCTGACCGTGAAGAGTTTTGAAGATAGCCTTGGCAGGGTCAGAATCGTCTACTAGCTGAGCCGTGTTTTGATGTAGTAGAGCCAACAGATCCTCCAGCTTGGACTTGATTTCCGCAGAAGCGATTCCTAGCGCTAAAGAAGAACTTGCTTCTTCACCTTCGTCATCAGAGATGTCGATGGCGAAAGAGAACAAGCTATCAAGGGAGTCTTGTTCCTAGAAACAGAGGATAAAATGATTTAATTAGAGTCGAATATGGATAATGCAGAACCAAGCAGATCGGGTGGCTTACTTATTTCAGAGTGATCTCTTGCCTTTGGCTTAGAGATGTGACTTGTATTGTACCCTGATCGGTCGGGGCTGCCGATGGAGTATCTTCAGCTGTAAATACTAAGGGTGAATGATGATATTTGTATAAAAGTTCATTGGCAATGACTTTATTATTATTATTTTACCTTGAGGGGGAGTGATAGTTGCCTGCTCAGGAACGACGGCCGATGACATGCCTTGATCGAGTGGATCGATGGTCTACTCGGGTGCATCGGCCGGATCTACGTGAGTCTGGAGCGCCGGATGAGGTGGAGAGGTTGGTGCTACTTTCTGCCGTTTCGGCTGAGTCTTGGTGCTTTTGGGGGCTTTTCTCTTAGGAGGAGCTTGGCTGGTTGTCGACTGGGGGGCATCGGCACCCGATGATTGAGTACCTTGGGCTCTTGCCGATGCGCTGGTTTGTTGCCACAAAATTTAAAAATTTTGTGAGTTAAATATAAGAGCAGAGGAATATCTCTGAAATTTATTAAGGAATGAAAGTGTCTAGTGTAGAGCAAAGTTAGCGATGACGTTCCAGTCGTGGTCGATGCACCCTAAAAGGATAATATAAGTATAGATCGAAATCGGTATAAGAGGAATTAATTGAGGATTCTTACCTTAAAAGCTTGCGCTAGAGTAGCGACAGCAACCGATGGAGAGGCCTTTGATCGCTTGGTGATCATCTTCTTAAAACGAATGCCTCGGTGCATCAGGGCTGCTAGACTGGGGGCGTTGTGGCCGATCAGAGAAACTAGAGATACTGGATGGAGATCAAACGGCCGCCCACTTTTGCTCACCGATGGTGCTGGATCATCAACCTGTCAAAGTAAAGAAGTGAGTTGCCAATGAAGTTAGAGGTAAAGAAAGAATTGAGTATCGGGAGAAAACTTACAACGTCATCGGGGATTTCATGCTCGGAGTCGATCATATTCCGGTATACATGAGCCGACGCTGTAAACAGTTGTTCCTTCCATTCTTCCCACCATAGCCTGTAGGATTCGGTAATGAAGGAAGCTGGGACCCAAGCCAATAGATCGACATCTGTTGTATCGGTATCTGGCGGAAGTTGAGCTACCCTGATCCATTCAAGACCACTGGTGATTGTCTCCCTTGGCTTGACCACATCGGCATAACAAAGTTTGATGGGCAGCTGACCAAAAGCTAACTGGTGAGATAATACCGATGGGTTGTAGAATTCATAAGTTGTGTTGGTATTCTTTCCACTGCCAAAGTTGTTCACTGGGATCACCCTTGGGGTGATAATTGCCATCATCAAGTCATTATCCTTGTTGAGTGCACCATCGGCAGGATGGAAGAGGAGAGGTAACTTGGATTCTTCATCTTCGTAAGGCATCCAAGCCCAATGATCCCTAGAAAGACCGTTGTAGAAAGTTTGGAAGAATCGGCCAATCTGGTTCTCATTCACATTGGTCCCAGGAAGGACTATGATGGCTTCACCATAGTTGAGGGGCGAGCGCGTTGCCGATTCATCCTCTGCTAATTCATAGTCCTCAGCAATGTCCTATGGGAATCGCTATGCGAAGAAATCCCATTGCAGGCGTTTGTCCATATGGGCATTGAGCCACATGTTGATGAACCACCAGGGGCCTCCCAAGTTGCCGATAGGTTCACCCAGCAGAAGCTTCTCGGCTACTTGATGGAGGAGATGATAGGTAGAGCTTAGAAGATATCAGCCAAAAGGGAATCGGTGGTCGTTGGCTAGTCGCTTGGCAACTGATAAGTAGACACAAGTTGGCCCTACCGATCGGCCATAGAAGAGAAACTTATCCAGCCACATGTTCAAGAAAATTGTATGCTCTCTCTGGTTGACCAATCTGGTGTGCCGATACTTCTAGATGTATCCTGACCAACCGCCGATGTTACGAGTGTTCGCTCTATGCTTGGGTTTCCGTTTGAAAATACTACCATCATCGGTAGTTGAGATATCTAAGTCCGTGAGCATGAGTACATCGGCGAGTGTGGGGGAAGCTAGGCCATGACCAAAAATGAAGGCATTGAAGGTGTGTTGACACCGTTTTTGGCACAAGTCGGGATGGTCAGTGAAACTTGATCGGCAGACAAGGAGGTGTTGTGTATGGCTGGTAAGAAGATTGCCGATAGCTGATGATGCCGATGACCGGATGATGGGTGGAAGGTGTTGCTAAGCTTGATGGTAGCGACTGATCATTGCTGATTGGTTGCCGATGTTGATGATTGCTGATGCCGATGAGGAAACGTATGGGAGTTGGTAAGGATACACGGAGTATGCCGATGATGATGAAAGGATACAGGGAGTATGCCGATGATGATGAAGGGAGACGTGGGAGTTGCTAGGAAGGCAACGGTGATATGCCGATCACCAGGATAGATAGGTGTTTATTTTCCATATTTGTTAGAGTTTGCCTTATGTAAGAGTCCTGTTTGGTTTAGATTGAATCTTAGTCGTATACGATTGTAACTCTTTAGGACAGAGTATAAATATAGGCCTAGTAGCAATGTAAGAGAATCAATCAATATCATACACAAGTTTTACATCCACTTTTACATCTACTTTTCGACGACTTCGTCAACTCACATATTTTCTTTTATTTATGAGTTCTTAAGGATTCATCGAGCAATACTCAGCGAATTCTCGAGTTCTGTGTGAATACCTCTTGGCTGTGGCATCCGGGCGCATCGCTGTTGTCGGGACCAAAGTATTCAAGTTATCACCTTTGTCGATTGCTAGGTCAAATCGGCTGGCACGCCTCAACGTTTGAATCAGGTATTAGCCCTTTGTGTTTGCAGATCCATTTTTGCATCAACATATCTTTTGGCATGCCCGGTGGGACAAATCTATCAATAAAATCTTGAGACGGAGAACGTCATTGCTGGGACAGAAACCGTTCTCAGAGACGAGCAGAAGCAGGCTATGGAGAGGGCTATGGAGGAATACAAGTAGCTTTGCTTGAAATCCTTCAGCATTAACAGGAGCAGGGAAGTTATCCAGAAGCAAGAACTACCGATGCCTCTGCAGGTTACTTTTGATCCTAATCCTGGTAAATTGCAAGACATGGTTGACAATGCTATCAATCATGCCTTGATTAATCACTCCAATGTGCTGCCCAATACTATTTACAATGCTGTGGCTATAACTTTTAAAGAAGGACAGACACCACCACTATATTTACAATGCTGGCTCGGCCTATCATCAGTCAGGATTGTCATCGGTTACAGCTCCATCGGCTCCTACGGCCGTTGCGGTTACAGAAGCTACTTCTCCTCCAAGCACATTAGAGTTGACTAATGAGCAATCTACACCGATGAGACCTAAACCAACGACATCTGGGGACGGGTTCAGCTCAACACAGATCTATCGGCATCGGCAATGTTAGGATCAAAGTTTTAGATTATCAAGTTCCTCCCAGTTGTTGGGGATATGGTACGCCTCCAAATTTTTTACAAATAGTTATGGAACATCTCAGGTAACTGACTTAACAGGGAAGGCTCCTATGACATCGGCACCTCTAGTTTCGCCGATGACTCAAATTCCTCAGTATTCAACAACTACTACTGCAAGACCTGTTACAGGGAACTTTCACATGCCGACATTCTAGATTCCTAATGCAAATTCGTCGGCAAATCCGTTCACAACTCAACAGAGGTTTGTGACTCAAACAGGTTATGCCAACCAAGCAATGACAACTAATTATCAACAGAGCAGTTCTTCTTTCCACAGGTGACACAACAGAATCATCAGGCTGCAGGATTCTAGCAAGGACAGATGCAGGTCGGTTTTCAGAATCAAGGACTAGTAAATCAACCGATGAATCCCGCTCAACAGATTGGTGGTCAGAAAGCTATGGCCAATGTGATATTTCCTGGAGACCGTGCACCCTAGAGACACGTGGAAGCTTATCAGCAGGTGCCAAAAATTCAACCCGCACATCGGCAGGATGCCGATGCCTATTGGGCCAATAAGATAGCAGAAGTTATGAGAGACCAGTTTGGAATAAAACCTAAGGTTAACACTTATTCTTATCGGACACCGTATCTTCCTGCTTATGATTTAATTCCGCTCCCAAATCGGTACAAGGTACCAGATTTCACTAAGTTCTCTGGGCAAGATGACACATCAACCATGGAACATGTCAATCGGTTCATCATCCAGTGTGGAGAAGCTGCTAACAGAGATGAGTTAAGAGTTCATTTATTTTCCTCATCTTTGTCAGGATCAGTGTTTACCTTGTTTATTTCGCTGCCTCCAAACTCAGTTAAAACCTGGGCTGGTCTAGAAAAGCAGTTTCACAAGTATATCTTTTTTGGAGTCCATGAAAAGAAGATTACCGATTTAGTAAGACTAAGACAACGTAATGATGAATCAGTTGAAAGCTTTGTGTAGAGGCTGCGGGATGTAAACAAGTGTTACAGTCTGGTTTTGGACGATCCGTAGTTAGCCGATTTCGCTTTTCAAGGATTGTTGCCACACATCAAATATAAATATGGTTCTCAAGAATTTGAAAGTTTGAGTCATTTGGTGCAGAGGATTTCTAATCAGGATGTCAAGGCTTATGAGCCTAGAAAAGCCTGGAATAAGAACGTGTCGTTCATTGATGAGGCATTGAGTTCTGATTCTGATGAAGAACCAGTCATCAGCTTGGCAAAGTGGGTAAAAACAAAAAGTCAATGTCTTGTCCTTTTGTTCAAAAAGAACCAGAAAGTTTGCTTTCGATATCACGAAGGCTGATAGGATATTTGATTTCTTGCTTTAGGAGGGACAGATTAAATTATCACCTAATCATGTGATCCCATCGGCAGAGGAGTTAAAGAAAATCAAATATTGCAAATGGCAAAATGCAACATCACACAGCACAAATGAGTGCAAGGTGTTTAGGTAGCAAATGCAATTGGCTATAGAGTCTAGGAGAATGAAGTTTGATAATTCAAAACTTCAAAAGGCAATGAAAATTGATCAACACCCTTTCCCTACAAATATGTTGGACGCCAAAGGTAAGACTAAGGTCTTAACATTAGAATTAGCTGAAAAGAAAGCATCAGTGGATCCTCAGCATCGATTAACCACCGATGATGCTAAAGGTAAAGGCTTGATCAAGGAGGGTAGCAGCTCTGGACGGCCTCCACACTCTGGTGTTGTGATTACTCATGGCATCGGGAGACTTGGCAGTAGCGTGAGGATCGGTATCAGCAACAAGAGGAAAGGGAGCGAGAAGAATGGAATCGGCATAAAGATCACTAGAATTTCCCATTCTTCATTCATTGTTGGGAACAAAATAACAAATTACCAACTGTCACAGACTGTCCTAAGTGCAATGTTTATCATCAGTATGATCGGTCAGACGGAGACCAGAGATTCTAGAACAACGATCGATGTTTCAATGGGCCGATTAGGGGGAGAATGTCAGTTCATGATCGGCTGGGGGGTAGGCTTAGCGTGCATGACAGGCTCGGTGAACGTGTTGGTTATTTTCCAAGGAACCAAGAGGAACTTGAAGAAATGACAGATGCATAGGTTCCTGATGAATTTGTATTATGCAGAGATGCCAATATTCATCGAGTAGAATCAAGGGAGGTTCGCTATCAGCCAGTATGGAAGACAAAGCTTCCCCGATGGTGTCCAGAAGGATTAACAAGGACATAGAGAAGGAGGATGCAGCGAAAATGCCAAGAAGATTTGAATAGGGAAGAAAGTTCTTCTAAGTCTGAGAATCGGCAGCAATCGGATCCTAAGGGAAAAGGACCATCGGCAGATGTTAACATGGTGTTTATGTTGCCGATGGAGTTCCATGCGCCCTTTAGTGATGATGAGGAAATAAGTCTCCCTGATCAGATAGCTCAGTTGGCACTTGATCTAATGACAGCTATTTTTGAGAAGCCTTCTCATGATGAAAGATAGCAGCTTAAAGCTTTATTCGTCAATGGCCGGGTTGATGGGCAGCCGATTTCCAAAATACTTATTGATGGGGGAGCTGCAATTAACATCATACTGTATGTGATGTATCGGAAGCTTGGCAAAGGAGATCAGGATTTAACCAAGACCGATATGATGTTGAAGATTTTGAAGGAAATGTGTCTCCAGTTAAGGGAGCTATATGCGTTGAATTAACCATCGGCAGCAAGACCTTGCCGACGACTTTCTTTGTTATCAATGGAAAAGGTGCATACAATTTACTGCTGGGGAGAGATTGGATTCATGCCAATTGCTATATTCCTTCTACAATGCATCAATGCCTTGTTCAGTGGGTAGGTGACAAAATTGAAATTGTTCCAGGAGATTCTTCATATGTCATTGCATCGGCGGAATCAGACACCTATGAGCGGACTAGATGCATATCAGGAGAGGTTTAGGAGAAAGATTTCCTCAAGGTTGCTGGTTATGAAATTCTACCGATCCAAGCAGTCGGTTCTGATGAAGAGTTTTAATGGATAGATTCGCCAATGATGGAAAGTTAGGACAGGGGTTTACATCGGCTGATGATTTAATAGAAGTAGATAAGGAAGTGGTGATAGGCCAAGGCCTACCTTTATTAGTGCTATGTTAAATTCTAGATGTAAGCAGCAATTAACCGATTTGTTAAAAGAATATAAAGATTGCTTTGCTTGGGATTACACCGAGATGGCTGGTTTAGACCAATCAATTGCTGAACATCAGTTGCCTATTAAATCTGGATTTCAGCCACATTAGCAGCCAGCACGCCGATGTAACCCTAATATTCTTCATGATATTAAGGCCGAAATAACCAAACTCATTGAGGCTAAGTTTATTCGGCAGTGTCGGTATACCGAATGGATTTCTAATGTTGTTCTTGTCTACAAAAAGAATGGAAAACTTCGTGTTTGAATCGACTTTAGGAATCTCAATAAAGCTACACCGATGGATGGCTATCCAATGCCAGTTGTCGATTTGTTGGTTGATGCTGCAGCTGGAGATTGAATTATTAGTTTCATGGATGGCAATGCAGGGTACAATCAAATATTCATAGCCGAGGAAGATATTCCCAAAACTGCATTTAGATGTCCTGGTCATGTTGGGTTGTTTGAGTGGATAGTCATGACTTTTGGCTTGAAAAATGTTGGTGCTACTTATCAGAGGGCCATGAATTTTATTTTCCACGAGTTCATTGGCAAGTTGGTAGAAATATATTGATGATGTGATGGTTAAATCTGAAGATTTCATGAAACATCTGGCCAATTTGCGGAAAGTACTGGAGTGCACAAGGAAACACGGTTTAAAGATGAACCATAATAAATGTGCATTTGGTGTATCGG
Source organism: Sorghum bicolor (assembly GCF_000003195.3). Classification (NCBI taxonomy): domain Eukaryota; kingdom Viridiplantae; phylum Streptophyta; class Magnoliopsida; order Poales; family Poaceae; genus Sorghum; species Sorghum bicolor. The sequence goes on from NC_012879.2 coordinate 21,606,611, forward strand.
CAGGTCAGTTTCTGGGTTTCATGGTACATCAGAGAGGAATTGAAATTAGCAGGAGATCCATTGATGCAATCGGCAAAGTAGTTGCTCCTACCAACAAAACTGAACTTCAGTCATTGATCAGCAAGATTAATTTTATCAAACGATTTATATCCAATTTGTCGGCTAAGATCCAAGCTTTCAGCCCTTTGCTTAAATTAAAAGCCGATGAGGAGTTTGTGTGGGGAAAAGAGCAACAATTAGCCTTGGATGAAATCAAGAATTATTTGGCAAATCCTCCAATCTTGGTTCCACCTCAATATGGAAAGCCCTTCAGGTTATATTTATCTACTGATGATGCGGTCATCGGTTCAGCTCTCATTCAAGAATTTGAAGGGAAAGAACGTGTAATTTACTACCTGAGTAGAAGATTGCTGGATGCTGAGACAAGGTATTCAGCAATTGAAAAATTATTCTTATGCTTGTACTTTTCATGTATCAAGTTAAGACATTACTTGTTATCGGCCGAATGTACTGTCATATGCAAGGATGAAGTAGTCAGATACATGTTGTCAATGCCGATTATGAGTGGTAGAATCGGTAAATGGATACTAGCATTATTAGAATTTCCTTTATGTTATGAATTGGCTAAGGCAGTTAAAGGGCAAGTCATGGCCAATTTTGTAACTCAACATTGTGGTGTGGTGAACGCTCTGGAAATTGTTCCTTGGACACTCTTCTTTGATGGATCTACATGTGATGAAGGGGCAGGTATCGGTGTAGTATTGATTTCTCCTTGAGGAAAGAAATATGAGTTTTCTTTACCGATTGTTGCTACATCGACCAACAATCAAGCTGAATACCAAGCCCTAATCAAAGGGTTAGAATTATTAAAGGAAGTTCATGCCGATGCTGTCAAAATTTTTGGTGATTCTATGCTTGTTGTAAATCAGTTGGATGTGATTTATGAATGCCGAAGTAAAGTTTTGATAGCATATTATGAAAGATGTGTACAATTATTGAAGGAATTCAGGGATTTCTAATTAGAGCATATTCCCCGACTACATAATGAAGAAGCTAACCGATTAGCTCAACACGCCTCGTGATATCAACCCATCTTGGAAGTATTATCGATAATAAGTACCGATGATTGGAGAAAAGAAATTATTGATTAATTATTTAAAAGATCTGTTGACACCGTTTTTGGGCACGTGTCCAGGATGGCAGGATAGGGTGGCAGTACAATGCGGGTTGCTGATGAGGATGGTTGCCGATGAAGGAGAGGTTGAATGTGACTAAGTCCACAGGCAGTAATATGGTGCCGATGGCTGGGTTAAAAGGTCTGCCGATGACTATGGCAAGGGGATTGCCGATGACGCGAAGGAGGAGTCCGGAAGCTGCCAATTGTCATCTGGAGGAGTTTCGGTTTGTCACGAAGGATAGTTTTATTATTTCCTTAGTTATTTGTATCATTTTGTATACGGATTCCGTGTAATTTGGAATTCGAATTCTAATCGTGTCTGGTCGTAGCTCTTTGAGCAGGGTATAAATATAAACCCTAGGACCTTGTAATCAAAATATCAAGAAATCAATCAAACACACGTTTTTACTCATATTCCAGCATCTACTTTTCGACGACTTCGTCACACTTTTTCCTTTTATTACGAGTTCTTAGGAATTCGTCGACTTAAGCTCGGCGTGTTCTCGAGTTCCGCGTGAGTACCTCTTAGCCGTGACATCCGGGCGCATCGCTGTTGTCAGGACTAAAGTATTCGAGTTATCACCTTTGCCGATAGCAAGGTCAAATCGGCTGGCACGCCTTAACGTTTGAATCGGGTATTAGCCCTTTGTGTTTGCAGATCAGTTTTGCATCAACAAATCTTTTGGCACGCCCGGTGGGACAGATTCAAGATCAAGATCAACATGTCGATCTCTGACCTCGATCAAGAGAACGTCATCCCCGTAACAGAGGCCAACCTCAAGGATGAGCAAAAGCAAGCTATTGCCCAAGCCATGGAAGAGTTCAAGCAGCAATGCCTGAAGTCTTTCAGCATAAACAGGAGCGGCGAAGTGGTCCAGAAAGATGCACTGCCGGCACCACGGCAGGTCACCTTCGACGCCAATCCTGGCAAGCTTCAAGATATGGTTGACAATGCCATCAATCGAGCGTTGATTAACCAAGCTGGTGTACTGTCTAATACGGTTTTCAACGCCGTGGCAAGAACTTTCAAGGAAGGACAAATCCCGCCAGATTATGTGGGGCCCTCCCATCATCAGCCAACGGCACCAGAGGTCACGGCTCCATCGGCTGCCTTGACAAATGTAAGTGCACAGTCTGCCGTCCCTCCAAGTACATTGGGGACTACTGGTGCACTATCTATGCCGATGGCAACCAACCCGCAAATTTCAGTTGGGCAGCATAAACTGACAACAGATATGTTGGCATCGGCAATGTCAGGGTTAAATCTTCCTCCTAACTGGTGGGGTTATGGTATGCCTCCAGAGTTGACGCCGGGAACATCACAGATAACTGACATGAGGGGCAAAACTCCTATGACATCGGCGCCTTCCAATGTGCCGGTGAACCAGAGTCCTCGGTATACCACAACTACTACTGCAAGGCCTCACACTGGAAATCCTCAAGATTCAATGTTCCAGATGCCCAACGCATCGGCAGAGTCAATGCTGATGCAACAGAGGCCTATGGCCCAGTCGGGGTATGTCAATTCAACGACGGTACCCAATTACCAATCATCGGCAGCACCTATGCCGATGAACGCTAATAATGGATGGCTTGGACAGCAAGCCTTTCCACAGTCGCCCCAGCAAGGTTATCAGACTACGGGGTTCCAGCAAGGGCAGGTTTATCCCGGGTTCCAAGGTCAGGGAATTCCCAACCAGCCAATAAAATTTGGACAGCAACTCGGAGGACAGCCAATCGGTGGACAGCAGTTTGGTAGTCCGCAGATTGGAGGACAGGTGACCAATACAATGTTCCATACAGGTCACGTCCCGAACAGACACGTGGAGGTTCGCCACCAAATGCCAGATCCGCAGCCGCCTCATCGGCAAGATGCCGATGCGTATTGGGCCGATAAGATTGCTGAAGTAATGAGGGAACAATTTGGGATAAAACCCAAAGTCAACACTTATTCTTATCGGACACCGTATCCTCCAGCGTATGATTTGATCCCGCTTCCACATCGGTACAAGGTACCGGATTTTACAAAGTTTTCCGGACAGGACGACACGTCAACCATGGAGCATGTCAACAGGTTCATTATTCAATGTGGAGAGGCTGGTAACAGGGACGAATTGAGGGTTCGTCTATTTTCATCATCATTGTCTGGATCGGCCTTTACTTGGTTCATATCATTACCTCCCAACTCAGTAATTACTTGGGCCGATCTAGAGAAGCAATTCCACAGATACTTCTTCTCGGGGGTTCATGAGAAGAAGATCACCGACTTGGTCAAGTTAAGGCAACGTAATGATGAGTCGGTTGAGGGATTTGTGCAGAGGATACGAGAGGTCAAGAATAAATGCTATAGCCTGGTTCTGGATGATCGGCAGCTAGCCGATTTGGCTTTCCAAGGTTTGTTGCCACATATCAGGGATAAGTATGCCTCCCAGGAGTTCGAAAGTTTAAGTCATTTGGTGCAGAGGATATCTGATCAAGACATCAAGCCTTTCGAGCCTAAGAGGGCATGGAATAAGAAAGTGTCATTTGTTGACGAAGCAACAAGCTCAGATTCCGATGAGGAACCAGTAATCGGTTTGGCCGAGTGGGTAAAAAACAAGAAGCCGATGTCTTGTCCTTTTGGGCAGAAGGAACCAGAGAAGTTCGCCTTTGACACCGCCAAGGCCGATAGGATATTTGACTTTCTACTTCAGGAAGGTCAAATCAAACTGTCACCTAACCACGTGATCCCGTCGGCAGAAGAGTTGAAGAGGATGAGATATTGCAATTGGCATAATGCAACTTCCCATGACACCAACGAGTGCAAAGTATTCAGACAGCAGCTGCAATCGGCTATAGAGTCAGGGAGAATCAAATTTGATAGTTCCAAAGCCCAGAAGCCGATGAAGATAGACCAACATCCTTTCCCGACAAACATGTTGGATGCTAAGGGGAAGGCCAAGGTCTTAACGTCGGAAACAGCTGAGAAGAGTGCATCGGTAGATCCTCAGCATCAAGTTACTACTGCCGATGCAAGAAGTAAGGGCTTGGTCCAGGAAGGAGCTAGATCAGGAAGGCTTCCTCGATCTGGCGTCGTCATAACTCATAGAAGGCCACGAGGAAATTGGCAACAACAGGAAGATCGGTATCGGTGCCAGCAGGAAGATTATCGACGGGAAGAAGAAAGACGCCGACAAGAGTGGAATCGGCACAGGGATCATTGGAATTGTCCATTCTTCATCCATTGTTGGGAGGAAAATATCAAGCTTCCTACTGTCAGAGACTGCCCTGAGTGCAACGGTTATGATCGGTACGGTAGAACCGATCGGCGTTATCATGATGGTGAACGGCGATTTAATGGGCCAATCAGAGGAAGGGCGTCAGTTCATGATCGGCTGGGGGGCAGGCTTAGCGTTCACGATCGGCTCAGTGACCGTGTCTGGTATTTTCCCCGGAACCAAGAGGAGCTCGAAGGGATGGCTGATGCGCGGGTTCCCGATGAATTCATATTTTGCAGGGATGCTAACACGCATCGCATGGAGTCAAGAGAGAACCAACGCCCGACGGTGAGGCAAAGGCCACTTCCCCCATGGTGCCCTCAAGGATTAACCAAGACACAGAAAAGGAGGTTGCAACGTGAAAGGCAGGAAGAGCTAAATAAAGGAGAGAACTCTGGAAGTCGGCAGCCGTCAGACACTAAGAGGGAAGGTCCATCGGCTGGCGTCAACATGGTCTTCATGTTGCCGATGGAGTTTCTTGCACCAGCTAGTGACGATGAGTTGGAATTTTCTGATCAGATAGCTCAGTTGGCTCTGGATCCGATGACGGCTATCTTTGAGAAACCTGCCGATGACGAGAGGCAGCATCTTAAGGCTTTGTTCCTCAAAGGAAGGGTTGATGGGCAGCCAATGACTAAGATCCTAGTTGATGGTGGAGCTGCTATTAATATTATGCCGTATGCAGTATATCGGAAGCTTGGGAAAGGGGATCAAGATTTGACCAAGACCGATATGATGCTCAAAGACTTTGAGGGAAACGTGTCTCCAGTCAAGGGGGCGATATGTGCAGAGTTGACCATCGGCAGCAAAACCTTGCCGACAACCTTTTTCGTGATCAGCGGAAAAGGTGCCTACAATTTATTATTGGGGAGAGATTGGATTCATGCCAATTGTTGTGTCCCATCTACAATGCATCAGTGCTTGGTTCAGTGGGTAGGTGACAAGATTGAGATTGTCCCAGGGGATTCTTCTTATGTTATCGCATCGGCAGAAGCGGATACTTATGAAAGGACTAGGTGCATTTCAGGAGAAGTTTGGGAGAAAGATTTTCTCAAAGTTGCCGATTATGAGGTTCCACCGATCCAAGCAGTCGGTTCTGACGACGGTTTTTAATGGATAGATTCGCCGATGATGGAAAATTAGGCCAGGGGTTCACATCGGCCGATGATTTGGTAGAAGAAAATCCTAGGCGGTGGCATACGTTGTTAAATGAAGCACTGTGGTCTTATCGGATGGCTTGTCATGGATCAACCAAGGTGTCACCCTATCAATTGGTGTATGGACATGATGCAGTGTTGCCTTGGGAGATTAAGGCTGGATCTAGGCGATTATCTTTTCAAGATCAATTGGCTGCCGATGATTATGCCACTTTGATGACCGATGAGTTAGATGATTTAGTAGGGCATCGGTTAAAGGCTTTAATGAGTATAGAAGAAAATAAGAAGAGAGTTGCTAGATGGTATGATAAAAAAGTAAAGGCTAAGGAGTTTGCCGATGGGGATTTGGTATGGAAGTTGATTTTGCCAGTTGGGACTAAAAGTTCGAAGTTTGGAAAGTGGTCTCCTAATTGGGAAGGTCCTTATCGGATAAGACACTCAGCTCCTGGTAATGCCTATATTCTAGAAACTCTCGAAGGAGTTGAATTTCCCAGAGCATTAAATGGCAAATATTTAAAGAAGTACTACCCCAGCATATGGGTCGACGCATAAAAGTTTAAGTGCCGATAACACTCCTATCGGCTGGATTTAAATGTTCAGGGGTAGACTTAATGTTTCAAAAGATGCCGATAACAGTCTTATCGGCTAGACTAAAAGCTAAAAGCGGAAAAACAAAGGTGTGTTGCCGATGAAAGCTTCAGATGTTCAGCAGCGCTTGGATTGCTGATATGGCGCGCAGCCGAATCTGATTGGCCGTCTCTATCTCTTTGATATCATCATCGGCAGAACCTTCTATCGGCTTCAGCTTCCTCTTCAGCTGCAGCGCTTTGCGACCATGGACGTTTCGTTCTTGTTCAAGGTGCTTGATGGTCTCCGGCAGCTGACTCTCTTCTTGCTGGGCTTGGGACAGAGCGTCCTCTACTTGCTTGAGTTCGGCTAGTAGAGCTTCTCTTTTTGCCGATAGATCAGACACTTTCTGCTTCAGTGCATCACCTGAGGACTTTAAGGTGCCGATGTTCTTATGTTTCTCATCGGCTAAGAGTTTTTCTTTCATCATCTCCTCAGAAAGCTGGATTTGAGCGGCTCTATCGGCAAGGCGTCGAGTGGCTCTCTGGTACTGTAGCTGACGGCTTTCTAGGTGTGCAGCATGGAAGAGTGTTTCTTCAGCATCGGCAGGAATTTGGCCTCTAAGGGTCTTGAACAGGCCTTTGGCTGGGTCAGAATCATTGACCAGCTGAGTTGTGTCTTGATGAAGTATGGCCGATAGCTCTTCCAGCTTAGCTCTGGTTTCTGCCGATACAGTTCCAACTGCCCGAGAGGAGCTTGCTTCCTCGCCTTCTTCTTCGAAGATATCAATGGCGAAGGAGAATAAGCTGTTGGGAGAATCTTGTTCCTGAAAATGAAGATGAAATAAGTCAGTTTTATGGTCAAAACTTCGGCAGACGATACTGGTGGAAAATTGGATGACTTACTTGCTTCAAGGCGATTTCTTGCCTTTGACTCAAAGATGCCGATGGAGCTACAGGTTGATCGGCAAATGTTGCCGATGGAACGATATCGCCTGAAAGAAGACAGGAAGGATTATGAGACTAAATAAAAATAAGTTTATCGGCGGAAGTATTGTGGAGATATGTTACCCGGAGGAGAAACAACAGTCGCCTGAATCGGGGAAACCGCCGATGATATAACTGGACCTGCCGGGCCAGTTGTTTGTTCACCTGCGTCAGCTGATGTACCTTCCGTTTGAGGTTCTTCCTGCTGGGGTTCTTCCATCTGTGGTGCTTCCTGTATTGGTTGGGGAGATGGTACTTGCTGTGTCTGGACTTCTGGAGAAGAAGGGGAAGATTCCACCGGGATTGGAGACACCGGAGGAGGAGGAGGAGTTGCCACTTTCTGGCGCTTTGTTCTAGCCTTAGCACCTTGGATGCCCTTCCTCTTTGGCTGGCTAGACTGGGGGGCATCGGCACCTTGGCGTTTGGCTTTTGCCGATGCACCAGTTTGCTGCAACAACAAAAAGGAGTTTATGAGCACAGATAGCCGATACAAAGATAGTCAGCATAAATGAAAAAGGTTTTAACAGATTGCCTTGAAAGCTTGCGCCAGAGTGGAAGCAGTTACCGTTGGTGATGTCTGAGTTTTCCTGGTGGTAACTTTCTTGAGGCGCGCACCCCGGTGCACGATGGAAGCCAGAGTGGGAGCCTTATGGCCGATTGAGGAGATCGGGCCTGATGGGAATAAGTCGATCGGCTTGCCACTCCTGCTAACCGATGGGGGGTTGTTGTCAGTCTGCAAAAGAAATACAGGGGTAAGTTACCGATAGGAATAGTATTGGAAAATGAGACATCGGTTTAAAATCCTTACAGTGTCATCAGGGACTTCGTATTCAGGGTCGATCATGCCGCGGTATGAGAGGGCCGATCTGCAGAATAGATTCTCTTTCTATTCTGCCCACCATAGCTTGTATGCCTGAGTGATAAAGGCAGCTGGAACCCATTCTGACAGATCTACATCTGTATCGGCATTTGGTGGTAGCTGGGCTACTCGAGTCCACTCGAGGAGGTTGGCGATGGGTTCTCTGGGCTTTATTACATCGGCATAAGGAAGTGCAATCGGCAATTGGCCGAAAGCTAGCTGGCGAGCTAATGCCGATGGATTATAAAATTCATAGGTTTGGGGGGAGGTTTTCGTGCTACCGAAGAAATTCACTGGTATGGCTCTGGGAGTCACGATTGCCATCATCACCTCATTGTCCCTGTCGAGAGCTTCATCAAATGGATTGAAAGTCAGAGGGAGCATGCTGTCTGGGTCGTCATAAGCCAGCCATGGTCGTTCATCTCTGGCCAGACCCTCATACAGAGTCTCGAAGAATCGGCCGATCTGATCCGGATTGTTCCCTGAACCGGGTAAGACTATAACGGCTTCACCAAAGTTCAAGGGGGCACGCGTTGCCGATTCCTCTTCACCTAACACATGATTCTCGGCTATATCTCTTGGGAAGTGCTGTGAGAACAAGTTGAAATCAAGGCGCTTATGCAGATGCAGATTGAGCCACATATTAATAAACCACCAGGGGCCTCCCAAGTTGCCGATGGATTGGCCAAGCAAGAGTTTCTGGGCTACCTGATGAAGAAGGTGGTAAACAGCGCCGAGCAAATATCGGCCGAGAGGAAATTGGCCGCCGCTAGCCAGTCTTTCTGCTGCCGATAGATAGACAGAAGTCGGTCCTGCCGATCGACCACAGAATACAAACTTGTCCAGCCACATGTTCAGAAAGGTGGTTTGCTCCTTTGTGGTGACAGGCCCTCTCCCGCGGTACTTCTGGATGTACCCTGACCAACCGCCGATAGCGCGAGTCTCCACTTTGGCACTGGGGGCGGTATCAAAAAAGTGGGTGCTATCGGCAGAAGATATATCTGGCCCAGTAAGCATGGCTACATCGGCAAGGGTAGGAGAAGCAGGGCCGTGGCCAAAAACAAAAGCATTGAGAGTGTCTGACCAAAAGTAGGATGCAGCTATCAGCAATGACTCGTTCCTGTGCATATCGGCAATGGATAGCCTAATGCATTGAGCTAGCTTCCTCTCACCCCATTGAACTTCATAAGAATTGCTGACCCTCAAGAACCAATCTTTCCACCCTACAGTAGGGCTGGGCCAAGAACGAAAGGTGTCTTTCCACAGATCTAAAGAAAAGTTTTCAGCTCTAAAGGGAATCCTGTTGGTTTCTGCATTGATAAGGTCGGTTGGATCTGGATCCCCTAGAGGGCCGAGGCACTGAAGGTGTGGTTGATCGGTAGGGATGACAATTTTGTTGGACAACTCCTAGTGTTTTGGGGGGTAAAAATACAAAGAAAAAGGAAAAGGAAAATATTCGGTGAGATGAATCGCAGATGAACAGGAATGCGAGAAAAAGGTACAGCAGATGAGATGGAAGTCTGACCTCAGGGACGACGAAACCAATGGCCATCTTGTCGTGAAGAGGACGTTGGAGGGCACCGGAGTTGATGAAGAAGAGTGCTTGTCGGAGGTCTTGAGGGTTGTAGATGGCGCCGCCGCTGGAAAAGCAAAGTTGGATAGTAGAATGGTGTAATGGGGGAGGAGTACCCAAGAAGGAACTATTTATAGGACAAGATGGGCAAGGGCAAATCCGTCTTATCTCTTTGCCGCATCCGAGAAGCCCGAGGGTACTCAGGTGGATATGGTAACTGTTCGCACGGTAATCCAGGGATTGTGCAGGTGATTTGATAGGAAGCGGTCATTATCTAAAGATATTTTACTGTGCGCGATATCCTGGTCGGTCCATCGACGATATTCTATAACGGTCATCTTGCCGATGGGCGGATAGACGGGGGGTAACCGTTTTTTGCGAATATCCTGGTCAGAGCATCGGCAGATCTTTATAACGGAATTGTTGCCGATGTACGACCGAGAAAGATGCCCGTTTAGGAAGTTGGGGATTTCGAGGAATATGCGGAGGATTAGGATCAGAGTTGTCCAGATTGAGGTTGTCGGTTACCAGATTAGGAGCATTAATTGCGGAGAAGGCATCATTACTGCAGAGAATTTCGGAGTATTAATAGTTTTATACTCCGAAACTGGGGGGCATGTGTTGACACCGTTTTTGGGCACGTGTCCAGGATGGCAGGATAGGGTGGCAGTACAATGCGGGTTGCTGATGAGGATGGTTGCCGATGAAGGAGAGGTTGAATGTGACTAAGTCCACAGGCAGTAATATGGTGCCGATGGCTGGGTTAAAAGGTCTGCCGATGACTATGGCAAGGGGATTGCCGATGACGTGAAGGAGGAGTCCGGAAGCTGCCAGTTGTCATCTGGAGGAGTTTCGGTTTGTCACGAAGGATAGTTTTATTATTTCCTTAGTTATTTGTATCATTTTGTATACGGATTCCGTGTAATTTGGAATTCGAATTCTAATCGTGTCTGGTCGTAGCTCTTTGAGCAGGGTATAAATATAAACCCTAGGACCTTGTAATCAAAATATCAAGAAATCAATCAAACACACGTTTTTACTCATATTCCAGCATCTACTTTTCGACGACTTCGTCACACTTTTTCCTTTTATTACGAGTTCTTAGGAATTCGTCGACTTAAGCTCGGCGTGTTCTCGAGTTCCGCGTGAGTACCTCTTAGCCGTGACATCCGGGCGCATCGCTGTTGTCAGGACTAAAGTATTCGAGTTATCACCTTTGCCGATAGCAAGGTCAAATCGGCTGGCACGCCTTAACGTTTGAATCGGGTATTAGCCCTTTGTGTTTGCAGATCAGTTTTGCATCAACAAGATCCATCTAGAAAAGTTGAGAGACGTGTTAGGTTTCAAGCTACAAAGTATGTACTCCTTGATGAGGAATTATATAAACATACAATAGATGGAGTTTTGCTTAGATGTTTAAGTGATGATAAATCCAAAAGCTTGATGCGTGAAATTCATGAGGGAGTATATGGAGCACATCAATCAGCTTTTAAAATGAAGTGGATGATTAGAAGGAATGGATACTATTGGTCGACTATACTTGAGGATTGTTTCAAATATTTCAAAGGGTGTCATGGATGTCAGAAGTTTGGCAATATTCAAAGGGCACCCACATCGGCTATGAATCCTATTATTAAACCTTGGCAGTTCTAGGGTTGGGCTATTGATCTCATTGGTCAAATTTATCTGTCATCGAGTAAAGGGCATAAGTTTATCCTTGCTGCCACTGATTATTTCACTAAATGGGTTGAGGCTATTCCTTTGAAGAAAGTGACATCGGCCAACATGATTGATTTTGTAAAAGAGCAGATTGTTTACTGATTTGGCATTCCCCAAACAATCACTACCGATCAGGGCACTATGTTTACGTCAGAGGAGTTTGATGAATTTGCAATCGGTATGGTGATTAAAATGTTGAATTCTTCTCCTTACTATGCTCAAGCCAATGGACAGGCTGAAGCTTCAAACAAAGGAATTATTAAGGTCATTAAGCGGAAGATTGATGAAAATCCTAGACGACGGCATACTCTGTTAAATGAAGCCTTATGGTCGTATCGGATAGCATGTCATGGTTCAACCAAAGTGTCACCTTATCAACTGGTGTATGGACATGATGCAGTACTACCTTGGGAAATTAAAACTGGTTCTAGGTGAATGCTTTCTCAGGATCAGTTAACTGCCGATGACTATACTACTCTGACAAAGGATGAGTTGGATGATTTAGCAGAGCATCAGTTAAGAGCTTTAATTAGCACAAAAGAAAATAAAAAGAGAGTGGCTAAGTGGTATGATAAAAAGATAAAGGTCAAGGAGTTTGCCAATGGGGATTTGGTTTGGAAATTAATTTTACCGATTGGGACTAAAAGTTCAAAATTTGGAAAATGGTCTCCTGAATGGAAAGGTCCTTATCGGATAAATCGGTCTGTCCCAGGTAATGCCTATATTTTAGAAACTCTCAAAGGAGTTGAATTTCCCAGAGCATTAAACGGAAAATATTTAAAGAGACACTACACTAGTATCTGGGTCGATGCATAAGAGTTTAAGGTGCCGACAACAGTCCTACCGGCTGGACAAAATATCAGTGTATCTGAAACCATATATAAAGAGTTTAAGTGCCGATAACAATCCTATCAGCTGGATCAAATGACTGAAGTTTTAAAAAGGTTAATCATACTGCCGATGAAAGAGTTTATAAATTCAGCAGGGCTCGGATGGCCGATGTTGCACGCAGACAAATCTAGTTGGCCTCCTCTATCTCTCGGGTATCTTCATCGGCATAACCTTCCACTGGCTTCAGCTTTTTCTTCATTTGTAGCGCCTTGCGAGCTTGGGCTTCTCTCTCTTGCTGAAGTTTCTTGAGTGCATCGGGCAGTTGACTTCCTTCCTATTGAGCCTAGGTCAAAGCTTCCTCCACTTGTTTAAGTTCAGCAAGCAAGGCTTCTCTTCTTGCCGATAGACCCAAAATTTTCTATTTTACTTAAACACCAGAGGACTGTAAAGTGTCGATGCTCTTGTGCTTCTCATCGGCAGCGTGCTTCACTTGTAGCATCTCCTCTTTGAGTCGGCCATGAGCGGTTCTATCGGCAAGGCGCTGGACGACCTTCTGATACTGAAGTTGACGGCTCTCTAGGTGGGCAGCATGAAAGAGTATCTCCTCAGCATCAGCGGGAAGCTGACCACGAAGAGTCTTGAAGATAGCTTTGGCTAGATCGAAATCATCCACTAGCTGAGCTGTATCTTGCTGCAACAGAGCCAGAAATCTTCTAGCTTGGATTTGACTTCTGCCGATGCAATTCCCAGTGCCATTGAAGAACTTGCCTCTTCACCATCATCATTAGAGATGTTGATGGCGAAGGAGAACAAGCTATCAGGAGAGTCTTGTTCCTGGAAGCAATGGAAAGTAAGTTAACCAACATAGGATACCGACAATACAAAGTCTAATAGATCAGACGACTTACTTGTTTTAGAGCGATTTCTTGTATCCGTCGTGGAGATGAAGCTTGCACTATAATTTGGTCGGCTGGAGCTGCCGATGGAATATCTTCAACTGAATATTACCAAGGGTGACGATGGTATTTATAAAAGAAGTCATCGGTAACGATTTTTGTGATCGGTACTTTACCTTGAGGAGGGATAGCAACTGTCTGCTAAGGTGGAACGACCGATGATGTGCCCAGGTCAACTGGGTCGGTAACCTCCTTAGACACATCGGCTAGGTCGGTTTGCGCCTAGGCGCTGGATGAGGTGGAGAAGAAGGTGCTGCTTGGATCTGAGGTGCTGGATGAGGCAGGGGAGATGGTGCTGTTTTCTGTCGCTTTGGCTGGGTCTTTGTGCTTTTTGGGGCTTTCCTCTTCGGTGGAGCTTGACTGGACTGGGGGGCATCGGCACCCGATGATCGAGCACTTTTGGTCTTTGCCGATGTGCTAGTCTGCTGTCACAAAAATAAAAGTTCTATGAGTTAGGTATAGAAGCAGATAAATATTGTTGGGATTTACTAAAGAATAAAAGTCTGGTGCAAAGCAGAGTTACCGATGATGTTCCAATCATAGCCGATGCACCCTGAAAGGATAATGTAAGTATGGGATGAAATTGGTATGATAGGGAAAATTGAAAATTTACCTTGAAAGCTTGTGCAGAGTGGCGGTAGCTATCGATGGAGTAGTTTTTGACCGTTTGGTGGTCGTCTTCTTGAAGCAGATGTTTCGGTGCATGAGGACTCCTAGGCTTGGCGTGTTGTGGCCGATGAGAGAATCTCGGGATGATGGGTGAAGGTCGATCGGCTTCCCACTTCTGCTCATTGTCGGTGCTGGCTCATCAACCTGTTGAAATAAAAGGGGGTAAGCTACCGATAGGATTAAAGTTAACAAAAAGACCGAATATGGAAAAAAGAAACTTACAACGTCATTGGGGACTTCATGCTTGGGATTGATCATGTTGCGGTACAAATGAGCCGTTACCTTGAACAGATGCTCTTTCCACTCTTCCCACCACCGTTTGTATGACTGAGTGATGAAAAGGGCTGGAACTCAAGCCGATAGATCAATATCTATCGTATCGGCATCTGGCTAGAGCTGAGCTATTCAGATCCACTCAAGTCCATTAGTTATTACCTCCCTCGGCTTGAATACATCGGCATAACAAAGTTTAATGGGTAGCTAACCAAAAGCCAGCTGACGAGCTAGTGCCGATGGGTTGTAGAATTCGTAGGTTTTGTTGGTGTTCTTTCCGCTACCGACGTTGTCTACTGGGATTGCTATTGGGGTAATTATTGCCATCATCAAATCATTGTCCTTGTTGAGTGCGTCATTGGTAGGGTGGAAAGTGAGTGGAAATCTGGACTCTACATCTTCATAAGGCATCCAAGCTCGCTGATCTTTGGAAAGGCCGTCATACAATGTTCGAAAGAATCGGCCGATCTGGTTCTCGTTTGCATCGGTACCGGGGAGAACTATGATGGCTTCGCCATAATTGAGGGGCGAGCGTGTTGCCGATTCATCCTCTACTAGTTTATAATCCTCAGCGATGTCTCGTGGGAACTGCTATGTGAAGAAATCCCATCGAAGGCGCTTATGCATATGAGCGTTCAACCACATGTTAATAAACCACCATGGGCCTCCTAGGTTGCCAATGGGTTCACCTAGCAGGAGTTTTTTTGACTACTTGGTGGATGAGGTGATAGATAGAACCCAGAAGGTATTGACCAAGGGGGAATCGGTTACCATTGGCTAGTCGCTCTACTGCCGATAATTAGACAGAGGTTGGCCCTACCGATCGGCCACAAAAGATGAACTTGTCTAACCACATATTTAGAAAGATGGCGTGCTCCCTCTGGCTGACCGATCCAGCTTGCCGATATTTCTGGACATATCCTAACCAGCCACCGATGTTGCGGGTTTATACTTTATATTCGGTTTTGCAGTTAAAAATACCGCCATCATCGGCAGTTGCAATATCCAAGCCAGTAAGCATGACAACATTGGCAAGTGTGGGGGAAGCTGGGCCTTGACCAAAGATAAAAGCATTGAAGGTGTCTGACCAAAAATATGAAGCTACTATCATCATCGACTCATTCTTCTCCATATCAGCAATGGAGAGTCTAATGCATTGGTCTAATTTGCATTGCCCAGTATGTTTTATTTGTTTTACTGACTCTCAGGAACCAATCTTTCCATCCTTTAGTGGATTTTGGCTAGGATAGGAAAGTGTCCTTCCATAGATCTAAGGAGAAGTTCTCGGCTCTAAAGGGAATCCTATTGGTTTCTACGTTGATCAGATCGGTGGGGTCTGGATCAATCATTGGACCAAGACATTGGATGTGGGATTGTTTAGTAGGAATAACAATTTTCTCACTCAGATCTTGGAGTTTGGAGATCAAAAGAATAGGAAAAACGGCGAGAAAATGCTGAGTAAATAAACTTGCAAAAAGTACAGGATTGCAGTAAAAGAAAGAGAATATGGGAATGGATTAACCTCAGGAACGACGAAGTTGATAGACATTTCCTTCTGAAGAGAAGAAAGAACCGAAAATTTGAAGATTCTAGGAGGGCTTTGCCCTAGGAGAGCTTTTTCACTGTCAAAGTTCTTAAGCTCTTTGTCAATGCCACCGCCGGGGAGATGAACTTGAGGATGGGGAATGACGAGGTAGAGGATGAGTACTGGGGAAGGAAGTATTTATAGGTTGAAATGAGCAAGGGTATTTTTGACTTATCTCTTTGCCGTATCCATGAAATTCGAGGATGTTCAGATGGATATGGTAACTGTTTGCACGTAATCAAGGGATTGTACAGGTGATTTGACGGCAAGTAATCATGATTTTAGGAGATATTCCACTATACACAATCTTTTGGTTGGTCCATCGGCAATCAATCCTAACAGAAAAGTTGCCGATGAGCGTGTTTCTATAAGATTTGGTTTAGATGGTTGAGAGATTCGAGGTATTTACTGGGATGTAGAGGTCAGAATTAAGGTTGTTTGGATTTGGTAATTAATTGTTACCATAAGGAAGTAATTATGAAAAGGTCATCATTATCAGGAGAGAATTTCGAAGCATTAATGATTTCATACTCTGAAATTGGGGGGCATATGTTGACACCATTTTTGGGCACATGTCGGGATGGTTAGTGAAACTTGATCGGCAGTCAAGGAGGTGTTGTGTCTGGCCGGTAAGAAGATTGCCGATAGCTGATGATGCCGATGACCGGATGATGGGTGGAAGGTGTTGCTAAGCTTTACGGTAGCCACTGATCATTGCTGATTGGTTCCGTTGTTGATGATTGCCGATGCCGATGAGGAAAGTTATGGGAGTTGGTAAGGATACAGAGAGTATGCCGATGATGATGAAAGGATACAGGGAGTATGCCGATGATGATGAAGGGAGACGTGGGAGTTGCTAGGAAGGCAACGGTTATATGCCGATCACCCGGATACATAGGTGTTTATTTTCCATATTTGTTAGAGTTTGCCTTATGTAAGAGTCCTGTTTGGTTTAGAATTTAATCCTAGTCGTATACGGTTGTAACTCTTTAGGACAGAGTATAAATATAGGCCTAGTAGCAATGTTAGAGAATCAATCAATATCATACACAAGTTTTACATTCACTTTTACATCTACTTTTCGATGACTTCGTCAAGTCACATATTTTATTTTATTTACGAGTTCTTAAGGATTCATCAAGCAATACTTGGCGAATTCTTGAGTTCCACGTGAATACCTGTTGGCTGTGGCATCCGGGCGCATCGCTGTTGTTAGAACCAAAGTATTCAAGTTATCACCTTTATCTATTGCTAGGTCAAATTGGTTGGCACGCCTCAACATTTGAATCGGTATTAGCCCTTTGTGTTTGCAGATCCGTTTTTGCATCAACAAGGTGTTAGACCAAAAGTGTGCGGCCGCTATCATCATTGACTCATTTTTCTACATATCGGCAATGGAGAGTCTGATGCATTGGTCTAATTTGCATTCTCCCCAGTATACCTCATTAGCCCCAAAGACTCTCAGAAACCAATCTTTCCATCCCTTAGTGGGTTTTGGCTAGGATCAGAAAGTATCTTTCCATAGATCTAGGGAGAAATTTTCAGCTCTAAAAGGAATCCTATTGGTTTCTTTGTTTATTATATCAGTGGGATCTGGATTGCCCAACGGACCCAAGCACTGGATATGGGGTTGTTCAGTGGGAATAACTATTTTGTCACTTAGTTCCTAGGTTTGGAGAATTAGAAAGACATAAGAAAATGAAAATAAAGGTACTGAGTATATGAACTTGCAAGAATGTAGAAAGTTATGGTAAGAAAAGAAGAGAATGAAAATAGGATTTACCTCGGGTACGTTGAAGTTGATTGCCATTTTCTCCAAAGATGAACGGGTGACCGAAAGCTTGAGGATTTTGGGCTTGAAGGTCTTGCTGTAGGAAAGTTTCTCGGGGTTCTAGAACTTCCCGTTGAGGTCGCCGCCGGAGAAGACGAGGTCGGAGGTGGAGAATTGCAGGGTAGAAGATGAGTATTTGGGAAGGAAGTATTTATAGGTTGAGATGAATGGGTGTATTTCTGACTTATCTCTTTGCTGCATCCGTAAAATTTGAGGTTGTTCAGATGGATATGGTAACTATTCGCACGATAATCAAGGGATTGTGGAGGTGATTTGATGGCAAGTAATCATGATTTTGAAGATATTTCACTGTGCACAATATTTTAGTAAGTCATTGGCAATCCGTCCTAAAAATAAAGTTTTGCCGATGGCAGTTTTCCCTATGATTTGGTACTGGTGGTTGGAAGATTTGAGGTGTTTACTGAGACGCGAGGATCAAGGTTGAGGTTGTTTGGATTTGGGAATAGATTTTTATCAGAAAGAAAGTAATTGTAAAAAGGAGCATCATTACCTGGAGTGAATTTTGGAGCATTAATGATTCCATACTCCGAAATTGGGCGGCATGTGTTGACACCATTTTTGGGTATGAGTCAAGATGGTTAAGGAGAGCTCACCGATAATGGGGGAATTGCTATACCAGATCGACAAAAGGGTGCCGAGAGTGGATAATGCCGATGATAAGACGATAGCTGGTGCTGCTAGCCTGGGATGGAAAGGACGACTACTGATTATTGCCAATTTATTGGATGCCAATAGAAGAGATTGGTCACCTATGCCGATGGAGGAAAGTGTAGAAGATGTTGCCGATGAGGCAGGACCCGATGAAAACTTAGACAAGGGGTGATGAGGGTTTTGTCGTAGCTAGAGGAAACATAGGAGTAGATAGTTATTGCTTCTTTTTCTATGATTATTTTAGTTTACCTTATATATAAGAGTCCTGCCTACATTGTTTAGATTTTAGTCGTATGCGGTTGTAACTCTTAGGATCAGGTTATAAATATAGACCCAACAACAATGTAATATATATATATATATATCAATACAATACAAAACACAAGTTTTACATCTACTTTTACATCAACTTTTCGATGACTTTGTCAACTCGCATACTCTTTCTATTTACGAGTTCTCAAGGATTCAACGAGTTATACTCGATGATTTCTCGAGTTCCACGTGAGTACCTCTTGGCTGTGACATCTGGGCGCATCACTGTTGTTGGGACCAAAGTATTCAAGTTATCACCTTTGTCGATTGTTAGGTCAAATCGACTGGCATGCCTTAATATTGAAATTGGGTATTAGCCCTTTGTGTTTGCAGATTTATTTTTGCATCAACAGAGTTCTAGTGCACATCTAGTGCAAAAGAATCATCCCAAGCCTTAGAAAAAGAAATTCCAGTAAGAAGTTAAACAAAAGCCTACCACCGCTTTTAAGGAGAACAAGGAAAAAGGGAATTGTTTTACCTGTGGCAAAACTGGACGCTATGCAAGAGAGTGTCCAGAGGCTAAGTGGAAGCCTCTTGCCAAGAAATCAGCAAACACCATTGATACTGATGTAGGAACATTGGGGTATGGTAAATTATTGCCTACTGTTCTTTTAGTTTGTCATTCACCTGATTGGTGGATTGATACCGATGGAAATATACATGTGTGTGCTGATGTTTCCCTATTTTCTACTTATCACTGTGCTTCCTCCTTATTGATGGGGAATGGGGCACGTGCAGCTGTACATGGTGTTGGTACGGTGGATCTAAAGCTTACATCAGGAAAGACCGTGTAGCTCAAGAACGTGCATCATGTCCCCTCAATAAAGCAGATTTTGGTTAGTGGTTGTTTGCTTTGTCGAGATGGTTATAAACTTGTGTTTGAATCTAAATTCGAACTTTCTAGGTATGATACTTTTATTGGGAAAGGCTATGAGAGCGGAGGCTTGTTCCGCTTGTCTTTGACAGACACTTGTTTTAATTTTGTGAATCATGTCAGCCATGATGTTGATATTAATATTTGGCATTCACGTTTATGTCATATTAATTTTGGTAGCATGACTCACTTAGCTGGTTTAAATTTAATTCAAAACTTTGATGTGATTAAAAGTTCTAAGTGTCATGCTTGTTGTTGGGTATTCTTAACGTCATTACCAAAAGTAGACTCAGTTTTCTAATTATGATAACGGCGCCAAAAATGCCAAACCTATCTCTCATACCACTTAAGCCAAGTTGCCATCCCCAGCATGACATGAGAGACGCGGTATTGAAATATGCAATTGCTCATCTAAATAAATAATGAATGGGATCTGCAAGCGCACAGATTAATACCAATGTAGCATTTTAACCGGGAAGTATTCCAGGTATCGTTATTTATATTTTTACCACTGGGAAGGGATTAGTAATCATCAATGTTGATTATAGAATGGAATATGAGATTGAGTATCTATCATTGCATGTATAATATTGTATAATTGAGATTATACAATAGAGTATTACCAAGAATCCTCCTGACAGATCCGGAAACCAATCAAAGATTGACTCCTTCTAGTTGTAATCCTATGTAGCTATGCTAATCTAGATGTCTAATTGATGTGGTGGCTCTAGGCTTGATCAGAGGCTTCTTCTCCATTGATGAATAATGAATTAGGGTTGAGAGGCTCTCTCCTCAAGGGGCTAGGGGGTCTGGTTTTACAGTCCTTCCAAGTGAATATGGGCCGTCGGATCAAACCGACATTGATTGAACGGTTATCCTTGATCCTTTAGGTCGGTGGAGCGTAATCTCAAAAGAGAGTCCTAATTGGACTCCAGAGGTGGGCGGGCGCCCTGGTCCCTAGGGCGGGCGCCCTGGGCCAAGCCCCGTCCTGCCTCCGCTTTGTTCTCGTGGCTTTTGGAGTCTTCTAGATGTAAGATAATTGCGCAGCACGTTAATATCTCAATGTAATCCCGACATGTGGGCCTTTCTTCCGTATTTCCTGATAACCCCCTGCAGAAATAGACAAACACCAAAACTCGTGGAATTCTGTTAGATAAAACCCTAAGTCTGGATGTTTATTTCATTTGGATCTTTTTTTTGTTTATTTGATAATTAAATTTGATACTTAAGGACCGTCAATACTTGTGTTGAAGCAAAACAACCTCGCGAGCCTCATAAGGCTACTGCGGCGAGGGAGTTGGCACCGCTAAATCTCATTCATTCCGATGTGTGTGAGATGAATGAAAAGTTGACGAAAGGTGGCAAGAGATATTTCTTAACTTTTATAGATGATTGTACTAGATTTTGCTATGTGTATTTACTAAAAATAAAAGATGAAGTGTTGCATTATTTTAAGATCTATAAAGCTGAGGTAGAAAATCTACTTGGAAGGAAAATTAAACATTTAGGGTTCGATCGTGGGGGAGAATATTTCTCAAATGAATTTTTTGAGTTTTATGCAGTGCATGGAATTATTCATGAGAGGACGCCACCATACTCAACAGAGTCCAATGGGATTGCAGAGAGAAAGAACCATACTGTAACTGATTTGGTTAACGCCATGTTAGAGACAGCGGGACTATCTAAGGAATGTTGGGGTGAGGCTATATTGGCAGCTTGTCATGTCCTGAATAGGGTGCCTGAACAAAGAGAGTACACCATTCGAGGAATGGGAGAAGAAGAGATTAAATCTTTCTTACCTGCGAACCTAGGGTTGTTTGGCAAAGGTGAATCTACTAATAAACAAAAAGCAAAAGCTTGGACCAAAAATTGTTGATTGTGTCTTTCTTGGTTATGCCATTCATAGTGTGGGTTATAGATTTTTAATAATAAAATCTAGTGTTCCTGATGTGATTGTTGGTGCAATTATGGAATCTAGTGATGCAACATTTTTTGAGAATGAATTTCCCATGAAGAATACACCTAGCACTTATAGTCATGATTATATTTTTCTGCTTGAGACACTTGAACCGGTAATACATGTTGATGAAGAAACCCATGATGAAAATCCTGAGAACGATAATAATATAGTGACTCGAAAGAGTAAACAACAAAGGGTTGCAAAATCCTTTGGTGAAGACTATATTATATACCTTGTGGATGACACTCCCACAACCATTGCTGAGGCATATTCATCACTTGATGCTGATTTATGGAAAGAAGCTATTCAAAGTAAGATGGATTCTATTATGTCTAATGGGACTTGGGAAGTGGTTAATCGTCCTTATAGATCTAAACCTATGGGGTGCAAGTGGGTATTCAAAAAGAAATTAAGGCTTGATGGTAGTATTGAGAAGTACAAAGCAAGGCTAGTGGCTAAAGGCTATACTCGAAAGGAAGGAGAAGATTATTTTGATACTTACTCTCCTATTGCCCGTCTAACGACCATACGCGTGTTGTTGTCCTTAGCTGCTTCACGCGGTCTTCTCGTCCATCTGATGGATCTTAACACAACTTTCTTCAATGGAGAGCTTGAGAAAGAGATCTACATGGATCTGCCTGATGGATTTATAACAAAAGGTCAAGCGGTAAGTTTTGTAAGCTATTAAAATCCCTGTACGGCCTAAAACAAGCCCCTAAGCAATGGCATGAGAAATTTAATAAAACTTTAACATCAGCTGGTTTTATTGTAAATAAAGCTAATAAATGTGTCTATTATCGGTATGGTGGGTGAGATACTATGATTTTGTGCTTGTATGTGGATGATATATTAATCTTTGGAAATAATTTCAATGTGATCAAAGAAGTGAAAGATTTTTTATCTAATAACTTTGAGATAAAAGAGTTGGGTGAGGCTGATGTCATTCTTAACATTAAGCTACTGAGAGAAGGAAATGGTGGGGTAACTCTTGTGCAATCCCACTATGTTGAAACGGTGCTGAACCATTTTGGTTACAGTGAATGCACGCCTTCGCCAACTCCCTATGACTTAAGTGTTCTATTAAGGAAAAATCATAGAATAGCACGGGATCAATTAAGGTACTCATAGATAATTGGCTCTCTTATGTACCTGGCTAGCGCAACAAGGCCTCATATATCGTTTGCTGTGAGTAAACTTAGCCAGTTTGATTCAAATCTGGGAGATACACATTGGCATGCACTTAAAAGGGTGTTGTGCTACCTGAAGGGTACAATAAGTTATGGCATTCACTTTACTGGGTGCCCAAGGGTACAAGAGGGCTATAGTGATGCTAACTGGATATCTGATGCTGATGAGCTGTACGCCATGAGCGGATATGCGTTCTTGCTTGGAGGTGGTGCTGTCTCCTAGAAGTCTTGCAAGTAGACTAACTTAACAAAGTCTACAATGGAAGCAGAACTCACAGCATTAGACACCGCTGGCGCTGAGGCCGAGTGGCTTCGTGAACTCCTGATGGATTTACCGGTGGTAGAGAAACCTATACCGGCTATTTCTAGGAACTGTGATAATCAAACTGTGATAATTAAAGTTAACAGTTCTAAGGATAACATAAAGTCCACAAGGCATGTGAAAAGGTGGATAAAATATGTCAGAAAATTGAGAAACTCCGGAGTAATTTCATTGGACTATGTCCATACATCTAAGAATCTGGCAGATCAATTCACTAAGGGTCTGTCATGCAATGTGATAAAACGTCCATCAAGGGAGTCAGGCTTGAGACCCACTTGAGTCATACCATAGTGGTAACCTGTCCTATGTGACTGGAGATCCCGTGAAGTAGGATGGCGAAACAAGCTAGTGGATGACTGAGGGAGAAACCCCTTATACTAAAGTCTAACTTGTTGGAGATACACCGTTTCTCCAGTACTGTAAGGAAGGTTGGTTAATTCCTTAATGTGATCTGAGTGGCTTATTTTAAGCCGAAATGTTGTCCTACAGAACATTCTAGAAAGAACACACCTATATGAGCTCGACTGCTAGTCATAGTCTATGAGATATGGGTAATCTCTAGATGCTCATGAAAGGCCAGGAAGTATGTCTTATATGCTTCAGACAGAGGGGATGCTTCTTACAGCCTAGTACCAGTTAAGAGTTTTGGTCAAACACATTTAGCACAAAACTATCAATTCAAGGCATAGTCCATTGTTCAGTTGTGAATGTGTGTAACCCTTATTCTACGTGGATGTTCTACTTAACAGTCTCCACCAAAACTCTGGTATATCAAAGAACTATGGACTTAATATTATTTATCACGTGCCCCTAGAATTTGGTGGGGATGATCAAATATATTGTGGGTTTACCCATGAAATATTTAATATATCAAATAATTCTAAGGGCTATATAAATAATGTGCATGTGATGGTTCAACACCATATTATATGTGATATTTGTTTTGCCACTTAAGAAGAGTAAAAGCAGTAGTTTCTTCTCTTTAACACTTGACTAAAATAGGAGTCCCAGGAGTTACAGGAGTTTCCAATCCTAATGACAGGAGTTACTTGATTTATATTCATGATGGCATGAGTTTCTCTTGTGAGCGTTAATTCGTTCATGATGATGGGAGTTTCTCCTCTTGAAGTGCATTCTTTAATAAATTGAAAGATGTTAGGCATGCATCATCAAATTCGAAAGGAGCATCCTTGGCTAGCAAAAGAGTACTGGTCTAGCAATAAATGAAAAATCTTTTATGAATCTGCGATAAAAACCAGCATGGCCAAGAAAGCTTCGAATTCCTCTTATATTCATAGGTGGAGGTAGTTGTTCAATTACTTCAATTTTAGCTTTGTCTACCTCAATACCTCTTTCAGACACTAGGTGTCCCAGCACTATTCCTTCCCTAACCATAAAATGACATTTTTCCCAATTAAGGACTAAGTGCTTTTCTTCACATCTTTGCAAAACCTTGTCTAAGTTTTCAAGACAACTATCAAAAGTTTATCCATATACAGAGAACTCATCCATGAAAACTTCCATAATTTCTTCAATCATATCAGAAAATATAGACATCATGCATCTTTGAAAAGAAGCTGGTGCACTACATAACCCAAAAGACATTCTACGGTAAGCATAAGTTCCGTATGGGCATGTAAAAGTGGTTTTGATTTGATCATCGGGATGGATCGGGATCTGGTGATACCCTGAATATCCATCTAGGAAACAGAAGAACGAATGGTTCGCTAATCGCTCTAGCATCTCATCTATGAAAGGTAAAGGAAAATGATCCTTTCTCGTGGCTTTGTTTAGTTTTCTATAGTCTATGCACATCCGCCACCCTGTGATGGTGCGTTGCGGAATTAGCTCGTTCTTTTCATTCACAACGACAGTCATGCCTCCCTTTTTCGGCACAACTTGAACTGGGCTCACCCACTCACTGTGCGGCACAGGATATATAATCCTTGCATGCAGCAACTTTATAACTTCCTTTTTAAGTACCTCTCTATCGCGTTGTTAAGTCTACGTAGGGGTTCTCGAGAAGGTGAAACAGAAGGATCTGTCGGAATGCGATGGGTACAAATCATAGGACTGATTCCTGTAATATCTTGGAGTGAATAGCCGAAAACTGAGTGATGTTTCTCAAGAATGGTCATTAATCGCAGATTTGCTCCTGAGTTAGTTTATCACTAATGATCACAGGAAACTCTGGATTATTGTTTAGGAAAGCATAGATAAGACCAGGTGGTAAAGTTTTAAGCTCTATGGGAGGTCTAGGCGTTTCTACAAACTCGTATAAGGGTTCAGGTTCACAAGGTTCGGCCTCTTCTTCTATGAAGAAAGGAGCTTCATCTTCTAAGTCTGGTTCATCTAAAAGCTCTAGAGATGCAGCCTTTACCTCCTCCATAGGATCAGACAAAAGATATGACTCGACCTTATTATTTAAGGAGTGTGAAATTATTATTGGAAATTTAAAAGTTTTTCCAAAAGAAATGTGTAGCTTTCCAGTATGACCTTCATAAAGGAGTCTTCTAAAAGGTTGTCCTATCAACAGGTCGAAGTCCCATGTATCAAAGATATAGAAGTTCAAATGAACCATGGAGCCTTCTACCAATAAGGGTAGGACATTAATAATTCCAAGACTGGGGACTAATCGTCCTGAAGATTCCTTTGTGACCTTTGTTGTGGGGGGTTAAGACCAAATTTTTAAATAGTTTAAGTGCAAAAGATTCAGACATGATGTTGATCCACACAACAGGATTATAGAGAGCATCAAATTGATCAGAATCATAAGCACAGCGTATAGTTATAGGAGGTGTGTCCAAACGGATCACATCAGAGGAAAGCTGTGACTCCTCCAACCATTTGCTACTCATGACTGCGATAAGATCTCTCAGTTGATGTTCAGTTGTCAAACAAATGGTAAAATGGCCGTTTTGGGGTCTGTCTATAGAATGGTAGTTTGAAATGTTCCCAAAATCGGCAAAAAGATCAGATTCTATATCCAGCATGAAATCAGGTGGTGGAATTTCTTCCTTTTGTGGCTCAAAACTTGGGATAGCTAAAGTAGATGGAGAATTTGGCAGAGTGTCTACTTCGGCTTTGTGGGTTCCATCATGA
The DNA here is from genome assembly GCF_000003195.3 of Sorghum bicolor. NCBI lineage: Eukaryota > Viridiplantae > Streptophyta > Magnoliopsida > Poales > Poaceae > Sorghum > Sorghum bicolor. The sequence goes on from NC_012879.2 coordinate 21,632,480, forward strand.
AGGGTATTATCCATCTCAGCTTCTAGGATTCTATCTAGGATCACCCTAGCGTCATCAGTAGGGATGCGAAAGAAAGAACCTCTAGACATTGTATGTAGCATTTGTTTATGATCTTTCTGAAGACCTCGAAAAAAGTGATATAAAAGAACAGGGTCTTCAAGATTAAGATTTGGACCAGATTCTAAAAGATCAGAAAAACGTTTCCAGGATTTTCCCAAAGTTTTATTATCTTTTTGTTTAAAAGATAGGACTTCGAGTGTAAGGTCGCCGATACGGTCGAGGGAATAAAAATCTAGGCAAGGGTTGGCTCGTAAAACTCCCCATTCACCTCGTTGTTGACTTACCTTCTGATTATACCATTGTCTAGCTTCTCCCCTTAAAGAAAAAGGAAAAAGCTTCCAACGTAAAGTTTTATCAGAAATGCCTTCAATGTGAAGACAATCACATGTTTGCTCAAAATCTCTAATATGAAGGTAAGGGTTTTCGTCTACCTTTCCTAAAAAAGATAGTTTTGAATCATAGCAATCAACCTAGAACTTAACCTATACTGGGATGTTTGGATAGGCTGTGATGACTCCCATGGTAAAAGGTCAGTTTCCGAAGGTGTTGCAAATTGATATATCGATTTAGAATCTTTGTTTTCCATAAGGTAAGAGTAAAGAAAATAATTAAAGAATATAAAAGACAAGAAAAGATAAAAGTATAAATACAAGCTAGTAGTAAGACTCAAGGTTATCTCAGCAAACCGTCTTTCTCCCTGGCAACGGCGCCAGAAATGCTTGTTGATATTTGGTAACGCAATAAGGAATTGGTCCGCAAGCGCACGGATATCGATGAACACTTCACCCATGATGTTATCCAGAGTATCGTATTTATATTTTTACTACTAGGAGAAAGCGTGCATCTGACTAACCCGGTCTATTACTACTAACCTTTAGGCTACAAAGAACGTGTCAAGATGTGTGCGATGTATAGAGAAGACTACAACCGTAATCTCATTCTAACCTTGGTAAGGATGATCTACTGTTCTATAGGGGAGGCTCACGGAATCTAGACACCACAGAGGATGTTCAACCCGCACCTATAAACCCTATCGATCCTACTAACGGGATATGGGCTGCAAAGGTAACTCGGAAATGTCACGTTCCTCGCTACTACCATGGTCTAGATAGTTAGGGGATATCTATGAGTATCCTAGCCCAAACACCATGTTTACGCTGGAGATGATTACTCTAAACTCTACGCGAAGAGATCAAAGTAAACTCATAAACCAAAGAAAAATAAAACAAGAACTTGCTAGAATTTAGAAGTCGAAATACTGAAGAATCCTAGGAGCAAGCCTCGGGTTAGGAGAACTTGATCCCGGAGGTACAACCTCGGAGTAGACACCGACAGGCCGGGCTTCCTCTGTTGATGCAAAACTGATCTGCAAACACAAAGGGCTAATACCCGATTCAAACGTTAAGGCGTGCCAGCCGATTTGACCTTACTATCGGCAAAGGTGATAACTCGAATACTTTAGTCCTCACAACAGCGATGCGCCCGGATGTCACGGCTAAGAGGTACTCACGCGGAACTTGAGAACACGCCGAGCTTAAGTCGACGAATTCCTAAGAACTCGTAATAAAAGGGAAAAAGTATGACGAAGTAGTTGAAAAAGTAGATGCTGGAATATGAGTAAAACGTGTGTTTGATTGATTGATAGATATCTCATTACAAGGCCCTAGGGTCTATATTTATACCCTGCTCAAAGAGCTACAACCAGACGCGATTAGAATTCGAATTCCAAATTACACGGAATCCGTATACAAAACGATGTAAATAGTTAAGGAAATAACAAAACTATCCCTCGTGACAAACCGAAACTCCTCCACATAACGACCGGCAGCTTCCGGACTCCCTCTTTGCATCATCGGCAGACCCTTTGCCATAGTCATCGGCAGACTTTCTTATCTAGCCATCGGCACAATATCACTGCCTGTAGACTTAGTCACGTTCAACTTCTCCCTCATCGGCAACTCACTTTGTAAACATCGTACTGCCACCTTATCCTGCCATCCTAGACACGTGCCCAAAAACGGTGTCAACACATGCCCCCCAGTTTCGGAGTATAAAACTATTAATGCTCCGAAATTCTCTGCAGTAATGATGCCTTTTCCCGCAATTAATGCTCCTAATCTGGTAACCGACAACCTCAATCTGAACAACTCTGATCCTATTCCTCCGCAGATTCCTCGAAATCCCCAACTTCCTAAACGGGCATTTTTCTCAGCCGTACATCGGCAACAATACCGTTACAAAGATCTGCCGATGTTCTGACCAGGATATTCGCACAAATGGTTACTTCCCCTCTATCCGCCCATCGGCAATATGACCGTTATAGAATATTGCCAATGGACCGACCAGGAGATCTCGCACAGTAAAATATCTTCAGATAATGACCGCTTCCCGTCCAATCACCTGCACAATCCCTGGATTACCGTGTGAACAGTTACCATATCCACCTGAGTACCCTCGGATTTCTCGGATGCGGCAAAGAGATAAGTCGGATTTGCCCTTGCCCATTTTATCCTATAAATAGTTCCTTCTTGGGTACTCCTTCCCCATCACACCATTCTACTACCCAACTTTACTTTTCCAGCCGCGGCGCCACCAAAAACTCCCAAGGTCTCCGACAAGTACTCCTCTTCATCAACTACGGCGCCTTCAAACGCTTCCTTTGCAGCAAGATGGCTGTCAGCTTCGTCGTCCCTGAGGTCAAATCTCCACCCCGTCTTCTGTATTTTTCATCATATCTCTGTTCACTCGCAATTCATTTTACTGAATATCTTCCTTTTCTTTCCTCTTTGTATTTCCTTTTACGCCCAAAATCACTAGGAATTGTCCAACAAAATTGTCATCCCCACCGATCAACCACACCTTCAATGCCTCGGCCCTCTAGGGGACCCAGATCCAACTGACCTTGTCAACGCAGAAACCAACAGGATCCCCTTCAGAGCCGAAAATTTTTCCTTAGATCTGTGGAAAGACACCTTCCGCTATTGGCCGAGCCCAACTGCAGGGTGGAAAGACTGGTTCTTGAGGGTCAGCAACTCTAATGAAGTTCAGTGGGGTGAAAGGAAGCTAGCCCAATGCATTAGATTGTCCATTGCCGATATGCATAGGAACGAGTCACTGCTGATAGCTGCATCCCACTTTTGGTCAGACACCCTCAATGCTTTTGCCTTTGGCCACGGCCCTGCTTCTCCTACTCTTGCCGATGTAGCCATGCTTACTGGTCTAGATATATCTTCTGCCGATAGCACCCACTTTTTTGAGACTGCCCCTAGTGCCAAAGTGGACACTCGCGCTATCGGCGGTTGGTCGGGGTATATTCAGAAGTACCGTGGGAAAGGATCTGTCACCATAAAGGAACAAACCACCTTTCTGAACATGTGGCTGGACAAGTTTGTATTCTGTGGTCGATCGGCAGGACCGACTTCTGTCTACCTATCGGCAGCAGAAAGACTGGCTAACGGTGGCCGATTCCCTCTCGGCCGATACTTGCTTGGCGCTGCTTACCACCTTCTCCATCAAGTAGCCCAGAAACTTCTGCTCGGCCAATCCACTGGCAACTTGGGAGGCCCCTGGTGGTTTGTCAACATGTGGCTCAATCTGCATCTGCACAAGCGTCTCAACTTCAACCTGTTCACACAGCGTTTCCCAAGAGATATAGCTGAAAACCATGTATTGGGTGAAGAGGAATCGGCAACACGCGCCCCCTTGAACTTTGGCGAAGCTGTCATAGTTCTGCCTGGTTCAGGGGGTAATCCAGATCAGATCGGCCGATTCTTCCAGACTCTGTATGAGGGTTTAGCCAGAGACGAACGACCATGGCTGGCTTATGATGACCCAGATAGCATGCTCTCTCTGACCTTCAATCCATTTGATGAAGCTCTCGACTGGGACAATGAGGCGATGATGGCAATTGTGACTCCCAGAATCATTCCAGTGAATTTCTTTGGTAGCACAAAAACCTCCCCTCAGACTTATGAATTTTACAATCCATCGGCATTAGCTCGCCAGTTAGCTTTCGCCCAGTTGCCGATTGCACTTCCTTATGCCGATGTGATAAAACCCAGAGAAACTATCAACAACCTTCTTAAGTGGACTCGAGTAGCCCAACTACCACCAAACGCCGATACAGATGTAGATCTGTCAGAATGGGTTCCGGCTGCTTTTATCACTCAGGCATACAAGTTATGGTGGGCAGAATGGAAAGAGCATCTATTCTTCAGATCGGCCCTTTCATACCGCGACATGATCGACTCCGAATACGAAGTTCCCGATGACACTGTAAGCATCTTATACCGATGTTCTATTTTCTCAATATCACTTCCATCGGTAGCTTACCCTTATGTTCCTTTTGCAGGTTGACAACATCCCTCCATCGGTTAGCAGGAGTGGCAAGCCGATTGACTTGTTTCCATCAGGCCCGATTTCCTCAATCGGCTACAATGCTCCCACTCTGGCTTCCATCGTGCATCGGGGTGTGCGCCTCAGGAAAGTCACCACCAGGAGAACCCAGACATCACCAACGGTAGCTGCTCCCACTCTGGCACGGGCTTTCAAGGCAATTTGTCAAATCTTTTCCTTTTGCGCTGACTATCTTTATATCGGCTTTATTTATACTTATAAACCCTTGTTAATTATTGCAGCAAACCAGTGCATCGGCAAAGGTCACACGCCAAGGTGCCGATGCCCCCCAGTCCAGTCAGCCAAAGAGAAAGGGCACCACAGGTGCTAAGACTGGAACAAAGCGCCAGAAGGTAGCAACTCCCCCTCCTCCTCCGGTGTCTCCAATTCTGGTGGAGTCTTCTCCTTCTTCTCCAGAAGCCCAGCCACAGCAAGCACCGTCTCCCCAACCTATGCAGGAAGCACCACAGATAGAAGAACCCCAGCAGGAAGGACCTCAAACAGAAGGTACATCAGCTGATGTGGGTGAACAAACAACTGGCCCGGTGGGTCCAATTATACCATCGGCGGTTCTCCCGATTCAGACAACCATTGTTCCTCCTCCAGGTAACATACTTTAACAATACCGCTGCCGATGAACTTATTCTCATTTAGTCTCATAACTCCTCTTGTCTTCTTTCAGTTGATATCATTCCATCGGCAATCTCAGCCGATCAACCTGTAGTTCCATCGGCATCTTTGGCCGATCAGCCTGCAGCTCCGTCAGCACTTCTCAGTCAAAGACAAGAGATCGCCTTGAAGCAAGTAAGTCACCGTTTACCATTAGCATTATCTGCCGATTCTCTGAATATGAGCTAACTTTGTTTTCCCTCCCAGGAACAAGATTCTCCCGATAGCCTGTTCTCCTTCGCCATCGATCTCTCTGAAGAAGAAGGTGAAGAAGCAAGCTCTTCTCAGACAGTCGGTATTACATCGGCAGAGATCAGGGTCAGACTGGAAGAATTGTCAGCTCTCCTTCACCAGGACACAGCGCAATTGGTTGATGATTCCGACCCTACCAAGACCCTGTCCAGAACTCTCAGAGGCCAAATCCCAGCCGATGTTGAAGAAATCCTGTTCCAAGCCGCTCATCTGGAGAGTCGCCAGCTGCAGTACCAAAGAGCTTCTCGGCGTCTTGCCGATAGAGCCGCTCAGACTCAACTCTCCGATGAAATGAGGAAAGAGAAGCACAAGAACATCGGTATCCTGAGATCTTCTGGAAACGCACTGAAGCAGAAGATATCCGATCTATTGTCAAGAAGAGAGTCCCTGTTGGCGGAGCTCAAGGAAGTAGAGAACGCCCTGTCCCAAACCCAACAGGAAGAGAGCCAACTGCCAGAGACTATCAGGCTTCTTGAGCACGAGCGAAACGCTCATGGTCGCAAGGCACTTCAACTGAAGAAGAAGCTGAAGCCGATAGAAGGTTCTGCTGATGATGACATCAAGGAGATAGAAGCAGCCAACCAAATTCGGCTACGCGCTATATCGGCAATCCAGGCGCTGCTCAACACATAGAGTTTCCATCGGCATTATATCTGTGCTTTCCTGCTTCCTCAACTTTTAGTCTAGCCATCGGCACCTAAACTTTTGAAACACCAAGTCTTGTCCACAATCATTTGGATCCAGCCGATAGGAGTGTTATCGGCACCTAAACTTCTATGCATCGACTCATATACTAGGGTAGTACTTCTTTAAATATTTGCCGTTTAATGCTCTGGGAAAATCAACTCCTTCGAGGGTTTCTAAAATGTAGGCATTACCAGGAGCCGATCGACTTATCCGATAAGGACCTTCCCAATTAGGAGACCACTTTCCAAACTTCGAACTTTTAGTCCCAATTGGTAAAATCAATTTCCATACCAAATCCCCATCGGCAAACTCTTTAACCTTCACTTTCTTCTCATACCATCTAGCAACTCTCTTCTTATTTTCTTCTATACTCATTAAAGCTTTTAACCGATGCCCTGCTAGATCATCCAATTCATCGGTCATCAGAGTGGCATAATCGTCGGCAGTTAATTGATCTTGAAAAGATAATCGCCTAGATCCAGCCTTAATTTTCCAAGGCAACACCGCATCATGTCGATACACCAATTGATAGGGTGATACCTTGGTTGATCCATGACAAGCCATCCGATAAGACCACAATGCTTCATTTAATAATGTATGCCACCGCTTAGGATTTTCTTCAATCTTTCGCTTAATAAGCTTGATAATTCCTTTGTTAGACGCTTCGGCCTGCCCATTGGCTTGAGCATAATAAGGAGAAGAATTCAACACTTCAATCCCCATACCGATTGCGAATTCATCGAACTCCCCCGATGTGAACATAGTGCCCTGATCGGTAGTAATCGTTTGGGGAATCCCAAATCGGTAAATAATATGCTCCTTCACAAAATCAATCATATTGGCCGATGTGACTTTCTTCAAAGGAATAGCTTCAACCCACTTAGTGAAATAATCAGTGGCAACTAGAATGAACTTATGCCCTTTGCTAGATGGTGGATAAACCTGGCCGATCAGATCGATGGCCCATCCCCGGAACGGCCAAGGCTTTATTATAGGATTCATAGCCGATGCGGGTGCTCTCTGGATATTACCAAATTTTTGACAACCTTGACATCCCTTGAAATATTTAAAACAATCCTCAAGTATGGTCGGCCAAAAATATCCATTCCTTCGAATCATCCACTTCATCTTAAAAGCTGACTGATGCGCTCCACACACTCCTTCATGGATTTCCCCCATCAAACTCCTAGCTTCATCATCACCCAAGCATCGGAGAAGAATTCCGTCGATAGTTCGATAATACAATTCATCTTCAAGAAGCACATACTTGGTTGCTTGAAATCGAACCCGTCTCTCAACTTTTTTGGATGGATCTTTTAGATAATCAATAATCTCTTTCCTCCAATCATCGGCACTGATTACCGATATTGCATTAATCATTGGCTGATATCCCGATGCGTGCTGAGCTAACCGATTGGCGTCTTCATTATGCAACCGGGGAACATGCTCTAATCGGAAATCCTTGAATTCCTTTAACAGTTGCATACTTCTCTCGAAATAAGTTATGAGAACTTCACTTCGGCATTCATAGCTCCCAGCCAATTGATTTATAACCAACATAGAATCCCCGAAGATTTCAACAGCATCAGCACGAACTTCTCTTAACAACTCCAACCCCTTGATCAGAGCCCGATACTCAGCCTGATTATTTGTCGATGTGGTAACAATCGGCAAGGAAAACTCATACTTCCTCCCCTTAGGGGAAATTAATACAATGCCGATTCCTGCCCCCCGGTCACAGGTAGATCCATCAAAGAAGAGCGTCCAGGGTACAATTTCCAAGGTTTCCACTATACCGCAATGCTGAGTCACAAAATCGGCCATAATCTGCCCTTTGACTGCCTTAGCCGATTCGTAACGCAAATCGAACTCCGACAGCGCTAAAATCCATTTACCGATCCTACCACTCATAATCGGCATAGATAGCATGTACCGGACCACGTCATCTTTGCAAACAACAGTGCATTCGGCCGATAACAGGTAATGTCTCAGCTTGATACATGAAAAATATAAGCACAGGCATAGTTTCTCAATGGCCGAATACCTGGTTTCAGCATCAATCAACCTCCTACTCAAGTAATAAATTACCCTTTCTTTCCCTTCAAATTCTTGGACTAAAGCTGAACCGATAACTGATCCATCGGTAGACAAATACAATCTGAAGGGCTTTCCTTGTTGAGGTGGAACTAGAACTGGAGGATTTACTAGATACTTCTTGATCTCATCCAAAGCCAACTGCTGCTCTTCTCCCCAAATAAACTCTTGATCGGCTTTCAATTTAAGAAGAGGGCTGAAAGCACGAAACTTACCAGACAGATTAGATATAAATCTCCTGATAAAATTTACCTTGCCGATCAAGGACTGGAGTTCGGTCTTGTTGGTAGGGGCCACTATTTTATTGATGGCATCAATGGATCTTCGACTAATTTCAATACCCCTTTGATGTACCATGAAACCAAGAAACTGCCGTGCCGATACACCAAATGCACACTTGTTTGGATTCATCTTCAATCCATGCTTCCTTGTGCACTCTAACACTTTCTGTAGATCGGCAAGATTCTTTGAGAAATCTCCAGATTTGACCACCACATCATCAATATAAATCTCTACGAGCTTGCCGATGAACTCATGAAATATAAAATTCATAGCCCTTTGATAAGTAGCACCAGCATTCTTCAACCCAAAAGTCATGACTATCCATTCAAATAACCCAACATGACCAGGACATCTGAATGCAGTTTTTGGAATATCCTCCTCTGCCATGAATATTTGATTGTATCCTGCATTACCATCCATGAAGCTGATGACCCGATGACCAGCCGCAGCATCAACCAGTAGATCAGCGACAGGCATTGGATACCCATCCATCGGCGTAGCTTTATTGAGATTTCTGAAATCAATGCACACTCGAAGCTTCCCGTTCTTCTTGTAAACCGGAACAACATTGGAAATCCACTCGGCATACCGACACTGCCGAATAAACTTAGCCTCAATAAGTTTGGTGATTTCGGCCTTAATATCAGGTAGAATGTTAGGATTACATCGGCGAGCTGGTTGCTGATGTGGCTGAAATCCAGACTTGATGGGCAACCGATGTTCAACAATTGATCGGTCTAAACCAGGCATCTCGGTATAATCCCAAGCAAAGCAATCTTTATATTCCTTTAACAAACTAGTCAATTGTTGCTTACACTCAGGATCTAATTTAGCACTAATAAAAGTAGGCCTAGGCTTATCACCACTACCTATATCTACTTCTACCAAATCATCGGCCGATGTGAATCCCTGGCCTAATTTTCCATCATCGGCGAATCTATCCATTAAAAACCGTCGTCAGAACCGACTGCTTGGATCGGTGGAATCTCGTAATCGGCAACCTTGAGAAAATCTTTCTCCCAAACTTCCCCTGAAATGCACCTGGTCCTTTCGTAAGTATCCGCCTCTGCCGATGTGATAACATAAGAAGAATCTCCTGGGACAATCTCAATCTTGTCACCTACCCACTGAACCAAACATTGGTGCATTGTAGATGGGATACAACAATTGGCATGAATCCAATCTCTTCCTAACAATAAGTTGTAAGCACCTTTTCCACTGATCACGAAGAAAGTTGTCGGCAAGGTTTTGCTGCCGATGGTTAACTCCACACATATTGCCCCCTTGACTGGAGACACGTTTCCTTCAAAGTCTTTGAGCATCATATCGGTCTTGGTCAAATCCTGATCCCCTTTCCCAAGCTTCCGATATACTGTATACGGCATAATATTAATAGCAGCTCCACCATCAACTAGGATCTTGGTCATTGGCTGCCCATCAACCCTTCCTTTGACGAACAGAGCTTTGAGATGCTGCCTCTCGTCATCGGCAGGTTTCTCAAAGATAGCCGTCATCGGATCCAGAGCCAGCTGAGCTATCTGATCAGAAAATTCCAACTCATCATCACTGGATGATGCAAGAAACTCCATCGGCAACATAAAGACCATGTTGACTCCTGCCGATAGACCTTCCCTCTTAGTTTCTGATGACTGCTGACTCCCAGAGTTCTCGCCCTTACTTAGCTCCTCTTGCCTTTCACGCTGCAATCTCCTTTTGTGTGTCTTGGTTAATCCTTCAGGACACCATGGAGGAAGTGGCTTTTGCCTCGCTGCCGGGCGTCGGTTCTCCCTTGACTCCATACGATGCGTGTTAGCATCTCTGCAAAATATGAACTCATCGGAAACCCGCGCATTAGCCATCTCTTCGAGCTCTTCCTGGTTCCTGGGAAAATACTGGACACGGTCACCAAGCCTGTCGTGAACGCTAAGCCTCCCCCCCAGCCGATCATGCACTGACGCCCTTCCTCTGATTGGCCCATTAAATCGCCGTTCATCATCATGATAACGCCGATCGGTCCTATCGTACCGATCATAACCGTTGCACTCAGGGTAGTCTCTGACAGTAGGAAGCTTGATATTTTCCTCCCAACAATGGATGAAGAATGGACAATTCCAATGATCCCTGTGCCGATTCCACTCCTATCGGCGTCTTTCTTCTTCCCGTCGATAATCTTCCTGCTGGCGCCGATACCGATCTTCCCGTTGTTGCCAATTTTCTCGAGGCCTTCTATGAGTTATGACGATACCAGACCGAGGAGGCCTTCCTGAACTAGTTCCTTCCTGGACCAAGCCCTTACTTCTTGCATCGGCAGTAGTAACTTGATGCTGAGGATCTACCGATGCACTCTTCTCAGCTGTCTCCGATGTTAAGACCTTAGCCTTCCCCTTAGCATCCAACATGTTTGTCGGGAAAGGATGTTGGTCTATCTTCATCGGCTTTTGGGCTTTGGAACTGTCAAACTTGATTCTCCCAGACTCTATAGCCGATTGCAGCTGCTGTCTGAATACTTTGCATTCGTTGGTGTCATGGGAAGTTGCATTATGCCACTTGCAATATCTCATCCTCTTCAACTCTTCTGCCGATGGGATCACATGATTAGGTGACAGTTTGATCTGACCTTCCTGAAGTAGAAAGTCAAATATCCTATCGGCCTTAGCGGTGTCAAAAGCAAACTTCTCTGGTTCCTTCTGCCCAAAAGGACAAGACATCGGCTTCTTGTTTTTTACCCACTCGGCCAAGCCGATTACTGGTTCTTCATCAGAATCTGAGCTTGTTGCTTCATCGACAAATGACACTTTCTTATTCCATGCTCTTTTGGGCTCGAAAGGCTTGAGGTCTTGATCAGAAATCCTCTGCACCAAATGACTTAAACTTTCGAACTCCTGAGAGGCATACTTATCTCTGATATGTGGCAACAAACCCTGGAAAGCCAAATCGGCTAGCTGCCGATCATCCAGAACCAAGCTATAGCATTTATTCTTGACCTCTCGTATCCTCTGCACAAAACCCTCAACCGACTCATCATTACGTTGTCTCAACTTGACCAAGTCGGTGATCTTCTTCTCGTGAACCCCCGAAAAGAAGTATTTGTGGAATTGTTTCTCCAGATCGGCCCAAGTAATTACTGAGTTGGGAGGTAATGATATGAACCAAGTAAAAGCCGATCCAGACAATGACGAAGAAAATAGACGAACCCTCAATTCGTCCCTGTTACCAGCTTCTCCGCATTGAATGATGAACCTGTTGACATGCTCCATGGTTGACGTGTCGTCCTGCCCGGAAAACTTTGTAAAATCCGGTACCTTGTACCGATGTGGAAGCGGGATCAAATCATACGCGGGTGGATACGGTGTCCGATAAGAGTAAGTGTTGACTTTGGGTTTTATCCCAAATTGTTCCCTCATTACTTCAGCAATCTTATCGGCCCAATATGCATCGGCATCTTGCCGATGAGGCGGCTGCGGATCTGGCACTTGGTGGCGAACCTCCACGTGTCTGTTCGGGACGTGATCTGCACGGAACATTGGATTGATCACCTGTCCTCCAATCTGTGGACCACCAAACTGCTGTCCACCGATTGGCTGTCCTCCGAGTTGCTGTCCGAAATTCATTGGCTGGTTGGGAATCCCCTGACCTTGGAACCCGGGATAGACCTGCCCTTGCTGGAACCCTGTAGTCTGGTAACTCTGCTGGGGCGATTGTGGAAAGGCTTGCTGTCCAAGCCATCCATTATTAGCGTTCATCGGCATAGGTGCTGCCGATGATTGGTAATTGGGTACCATCATTGAATTGACATACCCCGACTGGGCCATAGACCTCTGTTGCATCAGCATTGACTCTGCTGATGCGTTGGGCATCTGGAACATTGAATCTTGAGGATTTCCAGTGTGAGGCCTTGCAGTAGTAGTTGTGGTATACCGAGGACTCTGGTTCACCGGCGCATTGGGAGGTGCCGATGTCATAGGAGTTTTGCCCCTCATGTCAGTTATTTGTGATGTTCCCGGTGTCAACTCTGGAGGCATACCGTAACCCCACCAGTTGGGAGGAAGAGTCAACCCTGACATTGCCGATGCCAACAAATCTGTTGTCAGTTTATGCTGCCCAACTGAAATTTGTGGGTTGGTTGTCATCGGCATAGATAGTGCACCAGTAGTCCCCGATGTACTTGGAGGGACGGCAGATTGTGCACTTGCAGTCGTCAAAGCAGCCGATGGAGCCGTGACCTCTGGTGCCGTTGGCTGATGATGAGAGGGGCCCACGTAATCTGGTGGGATTTGTCCTTCCTTGAAAGTTCTTGCCACGGCATTGAAAACCGTATTAGACAGTACACCAGCTTGGTTGATCAACGCTCGATTGATGGCATTGTCAACCATATCTTGAAGCTTGCCAGGATTGGCGTCAAAGGTAACCTGCCGTGGTGCCGGCAGTGCATCTTTCTGGACCACTTCGCCGCTCCTGTTTATGCTGAAGGACCTCAGGCATTGCTGCTTGAACTCTTCCATGGCTTGGGCAATAGCTTGCTTCTGCTCATCCTTGAGGTTGGCCTCCGTCACGGGGATGACGTTCTCCTGATCGAGGTCAGAGATCGACATGTTGATCTTGATCTTGAATTTAGTCCCACCAGGCGTGCCAAAAGATGTGTTGATGCAAAACTGATCTGCAAACACAAAGGGCTAATACCCGATTCAAACGTTAAGGCGTGCCAGCCGATTTGACCTTACTATCGGCAAAGGTGATAACTCAAATACTTTAGTCCTGACAACAGCGATGCGCCCGGATGTCACGGCTAAGAGGTACTCACGCGGAACTTGAGAACACGCCGAGCTTAAGTCGACGATTTCCTAAGAACTCGTAATAAAAGGGAAAAAATATGACGAAGTAGTTGAAAAAGTAGATGCTAGAATATGAGTAAAACGTGTGTTTGATTGATTGATAGATATCTCATTACAAGGCCCTAGGGTCTATATTTATACCCTGCTCAAAGAGCTACAACCAGACACGATTAGAATTCGAATTCCAAATTATACGGAATCCGTATACAAAACGATGTAAATAGTTAAGGAAATAACAAAACTATCCCTCGTGACAAACCGAAACTCCTCCACATAACGACCGGCAGCTTCCGGACTCCCTCTTTGCATCATCGGCAGACCCTTTGCCATAGTCATCGGCAGACTTTCTTATCTAGCCATCGGCACAATATCACTGCCTGTAGACTTAGTCACGTTCAACTTGTCCCTCATCGGCAACCATCCTCATCGGCAACTCACTTTGTAAACATCGTACTGCCACCTTATCCTGCCATCCTAGACACGTGCCCAAAAACGGTGTCAACATCCTCCGATCTACACCTCCACTCTATCTCTCTCAATCTAGTAGAACTAGTCTACTCTCACATTGGATGCTAAGCCCTAAGTCTATGCAGAGGAAAGGTTATCCTTCGAGGGCACCTCTCAACTCTATGATGAACTTGTTCTCCTCCAGGGGCCAGGGGGTCTGCTTATATAGTCCCCTCAGGTGAACGTGGGTCGTCGGATCAAACCGACATTGATCGAACGGTTATCCTTGATCCTTTAGGTCTGTGGAGCATGATCCGCGAAGTTGAACGCGATTGGCCGAGACACCAGGGCAGGCACCCTAGGGGGGAGGGCGGGCGCCCTGCCCCTAGGCCCGATCTCCTTGCCGTTCATTCTTGTGGCTTCTAGAGTCTTCTAGATGGTAGAAAATTGCGCGGCACGTTAATATCTGTATGTAATCTCGACACGTGGGCCTTTCTTCCTTATTTCCTGATAACCCCCTGTAGAAACAGATAAACAACAAAACTCGTGGAATTCTGTCAGATCAAACCCTAATTCTAAGTGTTGTTTGTATATTGGTCCTTTCCCTTGTTTATTTGTTAATTAAAATTGGTACTTAAGAACCGTCAACAGACACCATTGGGGAAGCTTTTTCTTCTGCACTGGCTGATAGCGAACTTCCCTTGACTCCATCCAGTGAATATTAGCACATCTATAGAATATAAATTCATCACGAACCCGTGCATTTGCCATTTCTTCAAGTTCTTCTTGGTTCCTTGGAAAATGGTCAACACGTTCAACAAGCCTATCATGCACACTAAGCCTGCCCCCTGCCGATCATGAACTGACATCCTCCCCCTGATCGGCTCATTAAAGTGTCGATCATTGTTCTGGAATTGTCGATCTGACCAATCATACCGATGATAATCATTGCACTCAGGACAATCTCTGACAGTCGGTAGTTTCATATTTTGCTCCCAACAATGAATGAAAAATTGGCAGTTCCAATGATCCTTATGCCAATTCCATTCTTCTCGCTCCGTTTCCTCTTGCTGACGCTGATACCGATACTCACGCTGCTGCCAAGTCTCCCTATGTCGCCTATGAGTAATCACAATGCCAGAGCGAGGAGGCCGCCCAGAGCTGCTACCCTCCTTGATCAAACCTTTTCCTTTGGCATCATTGACGGTTACTTGATGCTAAGGATCCACCGATGCGTTCTTTTCAGCTGTTTCTGATGTTAAGACTTTAGTCTTACCTTTGGCCTCCAACATGTTTGTAGGGAAAGGGTGTTGATCAATTTTCATTGGTTTCTGAGCTTTGAAATTATCAAACTTAATCCTCCCAGATTCTATAGCCGATAGCAATTGTTGCCTAAACACCTTGCACTCATTTGTGCTATGTGATGTTGCATTATGCCATTTGCAATACTTGATTTTCTTCAACTCCTCTGCCGTTGGGATCACATGATTAGATGACAACTTAATCTGCCCCTCGTGAAGCAAGAAATCAAATATCCTATCGGCCTTGGTGATATTAAAAGCAAACTTCTCTAGTTGTTTTTGACCAAAAGGACAGGACATCGGCTTCTTGTTTTTCACCCACTCTGCCAAGCCGATGACTGGTTGTTGATCGGAATCTAAACTCATTGCCTCATCAACAAATGACACTTTCTTATTCCAAGCTTTCCTAGGTTTAAAAGCCTTGATATCTTGATTAGAAATTCTCGGCACCAAATGACTCAGACTTTCAAACTCTTGAGAAGCATATTTGTCTTTGATATGTGGCAATAACCCCTGGAAAGCCAAATCGGCTAACTGCCGATCATCTAGAACCAGACTGTAATATTTATTCTTTACATCTCTCAGCCTCTGCACAAAATTCTCCACCGATTCATCATTACGTTGCCTCAGTCTAACTAAAATGGTAATTTTCTTCTCATGGACCCCAGAGAAGAAATACTTATGAAACTGCTTCTCTAGATCGGCCTAGGTAATAATGGAGTTTGGAGGCAATGAAATAAACCAAGTGAATGCTGATCGTGACAAAGATGATGAAAACAAGCGAACTCTTAATTCATCTCTATTGGCAGCTTCTCCACACTCGAAGATGAACCGATTAACATGTTCCATAGTTCACGTATCGTCTTGTCCAGAGAATTTAGTGAAATCTAGTACCTTATACCAATTTGGAAGTGGAATCAAATCATATGCAGGAGGGTACGGTGTCCGATAAGAATAAGTGTTCACCTTCGGTTTTATTCCAAATTGATCCCTCATAACTTCTGCTATCTTATTGGCCCAATAGGCATCGGCATCCTGCCGATGTGCGTGTTGAAGTTCTGGCACCTGCTGATAAGCTTCCATGTGCCTCTGAGGTGCACGTTCTCCAAGAAACATAACGTTGGATATAGCTTGCTCGCCACCTATTTGCTGAGCGAGATTCATCGGCTGCTTGGCCAATCCTTGATTCTGAAGACCGACCTGCATCTGTCTTTGCTGGAATCCTGTAGCTTGATGATTATGTCTTCACATGTGGAAAAACAAACTGCCCTGTCCTTCCATTGTTAGCATTCATCAGCACAGGTCCTACTGATGGCTGATAATTGGCTGTCATTGTTGGGTTGACATATCCTATCTAAGTCATAGATCTCTGTTGACTCGGCAATGGATCTGCCGATGAATTTGCTTTAGGCATCTGGAACGTTGGCATTTGAAAATTCCCAGTAACACGCCTTGCAGTAGTAGTTGTAGAATACTAAGGAATTTGAGTCATCAGTGAAACTGGAGGTGCTGATGTCATAGGAGCTTTTCCTGCTAAGTCAGTCACCTGAGATGTTCCTGAACTATTTGCAAAAAACTCTAGAGGCATACCATATCCCCACCAATTGGGAGGAACTTGACAATTCTGAAATACA
This sequence comes from Sorghum bicolor, assembly GCF_000003195.3. NCBI lineage: Eukaryota > Viridiplantae > Streptophyta > Magnoliopsida > Poales > Poaceae > Sorghum > Sorghum bicolor. Next base: position 21,649,133 of record NC_012879.2, read on the forward strand.
GATCCTGACATTGCCGATGCAGATAGATCTATGTTAAGCTAAACCTGTCCCTCTGATGTTGCTGGATTAGGTCTCATCGGTGTACATTGCCCATTAGTCATCCCTAATGTGCTTGGAGGAGAAGTAACTTCTGTACCCGCAACGGCCGGAGGAGCCGATGGAGCCGTAACCGATAACAACCTCGGCTGGTGATAGGCTGGGCCAACATATAATGGTGGTGTCTGTCCTTCTTTAAAAGTTTTAGCCACAACATTGTAAACAGTATTGGACAGCACACTGGATTGATTAATCAAAGCACGATTAATAGCATTGTCAACTATGTCTTGCAATTTACCAGGATTGGCTTTAAAAGTAATCTGTCGAGGCATCGGCAGCTCTTGCTTCTGGATTACTTCACCGCTCCTGTTGACGCTGAAGGATTTCAAGCAAAGCTGCTTGTACTCCTCCATAGCCTTTGCCATAGCCTGCTTCCGCTCGTTCCTGAGATCAGCTTTTGTCACAGCAATGACGTTCTCCGTATCGAGCTCGGAAGTAGCCATGTTGATCTTGTTGATAGTGTCCCATTGGGCGTGCCAAAAGATGTGTTGATGCAAAAAATAGATATGCAAACACAAAGGGCTAATACCCGATTCAAACGTTAAGGCGTGCCAGCCGATTTGACCTTGCAATCGACAAAGGTGATTGTTGACGGTCCTTAATGCTCACATTTAACCGTCAACCAATCATGGAAAAGGATCTAAATGGAACCAACACCTAGACTTAGGGTTTTATCTGACAGAATTCCACGAGTTTTGGTGTTTGTCTATTTCTGCAGGGGGTTATCAGGAAATACGGAAGAAAGGCCCACACGTCGGGTTTACATAGAGATATTAACGTGCCGCGCAATTTTCTATCATCTAGAAGACTCCAGAAGCCACGAGACCGAAGCGGAGGCCGAGAGGGCTCAGGGACAGGGCGCCCGCCCTAGTCCTGAGGGCGCCCGCCCTGCTACAGTGCCCAATCAGAGTCCAATTCGAGGATCACGCTCCACCGACCTAAAGGATCAAGGAAAACCGTGCGATAATGTCGGTTTGATCCGACGGCCCAGATTCATCTGAAGGGACTATAAAACCAGACCCCCTGGCCCCTGGAGATCATACCTCTTCTACAGAATCAAAGTTAGGGTTTCAATTCTTCATCCAAGTAGAGAGGATCCCTCTAGTTCTTCTAGTTCTACCTCTAGTTCATCTAGATCTAGTTCTAGTTCATCTAGTTCTAGTTCTAGTTCCTCTAGTTCTATTTCTAGTTAGTTCTAGTTGTAATCTAGAAAATAGGGAGAGAGAAGAGGAGAGCGGAGGAGGAGCCGGATCTGTCGGGTCTTCCTCAACATTATACTTTTGCAGCATCTGGTTCGTTCTTCATCGTTCTCCAGGTTCTTCAATTCATAATTCCTGAGTTCTTTAATTACTTTTATTTACATTCAAGTTATTTATTAGATTCCCGCTTGCATCAAGCGCTCTAGTCTTTATAACGCAAGAGTAGTAATTAATAGATTAGACGTGGTGTTTAGTCTTGCAATTACCTGGAATTGCACCCAATCCTGCGGATTGTTGTGGTAGCCTTAGGGTAGTGACAGCCCTAACGGTCGACGTATTCCACCACGTTCGGATCGGTGTTTGTAGGACCGTAGTCAGACCTTCCTAGCCCCCTTCTCATCTCTTTCTGTGGTTAGTGCTCTGATGTCCCGATATAGATAATCTTGAAGTAATTCTTAATTCTTAGATCAATTAGAGAACTCTCAGGAAACTTCCTCTCTTCCCACCAAAAACAATTATATAGTTATCCTTGGACGATCTTGATTCTTAATTAGTACACTCACGTTCTCTGTGGAAAATCGATACTCTGGAATACTCCCGGGTGAAAGCTACATCAGTATCCGTGCGCTTGTGGATTTTTCTGTTTGCGTTTAAAATACCCAACAAGCTTTCTGGCGCCGTTGCCGGGGAACGGTAGCTGTGCTAGTTTCGAACCAAGTCGTCCGTGTATCCTTTTTCTTTTCCTTTTTTTACCACACTCACCTTATCATTTTCACCATACCACATGGATTTCACTCTAAGCATCAATGAGCATGGAATTTATTTCATAGCCACTTCATTTACTCCATGCTCATATGCAACATCTTCACAATCCATTGGTCTCTCTAACATCACCACATTCGAGATCTCCAACCCCCTCATCCTTTCTATTTATAAAAACTTTAAAGGGGTGGTTGTCGATGCATATGTCTATAAGAAATATTGCAGATCTCGTTGAGTTGATCTTGATATAGGTCAGCGTTGGAGGGGAAACCACTTCGCTGACATAAATTGATGGTTTCCCAAGGACAAGCTTAGTGTCCTAAAATAAGCACTGATCAGATCGTAACATGAGCTTTGAATTATTTGCAATATTACCTTGTGAATTGAGCATATAAGGATAATTGTAAAAAAAAATTCCTTCGGGTATTCTTGTCACTAACCTTTCCAGGATTGGAGCAAGAAGATTGGATGAATGACAAGCACAAGGTATGTCCAACCAATCACCATGCAACATTGAATTAAATTCATCCAAACTTGAATTTTGCAAAATTCAAGCTTGGGGGAGTACTTTACATAAAAACATCCTTTGCCATGTTTCTATGTTGGTTGTCCCTACCTTTGAGACATGCTCAATTTGTTAAATACTAATCACACTACTTCATCTCCACTTGAGTAGATCTCTATAAATGCTCTCATGCTACCTTTATTTGCTTTAGTATATGTTTAGGTTTGGAGTAGTTTCATTTATCTCTTAAATTAAGCATGGTGCTTAGTTTAGGAATGATGATCTTATTTCCAAGGGATTCTAAATTAAGCATGGTGCTTAGGTTAAAATGCCCTCCTAAATCAAATTAGACATGGTGTCTAGGTTGATTTTTGAGCCAATAGTATGCTATAGCATATATTGGATATTTTGTTGGATTAACCCCTGCAGGAAAACTTTCAATATCAACCTGGGAAGTCCTGAGATAAACTCACATTAGAGACAAAGAGAGAGACGCATGAAGTTTAACAATGTACACAAGGAAGGCATAGCTCACAAGAGATGATCCATGGAGGGTGCCACAAACACGATGCATAACCGCTAAGAAATGAAAGCTTTTACAAGGTGATACTGTACCATCACTCTTCAAGTAAGGTAACATCTTAAGGTACTTGACTATCACTTTTATAAGCTTCTCCTTGGTTCTAGCGTTCACATGAATAAAAGAGACAAACATGTATGATTTACAACTCTAGATTAACCAACCCAATCGATTTAACATGTTTAGCCCTTCCACCTTTGTGATCCCACACTCCTATTCATATGAGCTAATGTGTTGCACATTCAATCTTTGGAAGATATAAACAAAACATAAGTATAGATAGATTATATTTCCATTAGGTTGAGCGATCTGATCTGACAAATGTTTTAAATACTACACTCATAATCTTATTATCCATCAACTTTGTCTTGCTCCCTATGCTTAAGGTTAGAGAAGAACAAATACACTTTTGGTTCTGTTGGTGTTTTCCACAACCAGGGCCCATGCACTTGATCTCTGCCTTCTCTATGAGCAGGTACACTTCGAGTAAAATATGAAGGACTTTTACAACTCCCAGACTCCACCTAGTGAAGAACCTAGATCTACGAGCACAAACACACTGGAGATACTGGACACTCAGGCAATCACTGCCCTGAGATGCTTGAGGACGTAATTACTGGAGTAACCCCATTGTGGAAGTAATTACTGACCTTCTGCCGGTCAAGAGAGACAATCCAGGATGCCCTGTCATCCCGATCTCCATCGGCATGGTGGACTTCCTAGAAGCACTCTGTGACTTTGGCTCCAGCGTCAACATTATGCCCAGGCTTGCAGATCGTACGCTAAGTTTCCCAAAGGGAATATTGAAGAATCTCTACGTCCGAGTTGGTACCTTGTACGCCCCAGCAAACTTCGTGGTGATAGAGACTGGTACTGATGAGAGAGCACCCATCATCCTAGGGAGGTCATTCCTGAACACCTCGAGAGCTGTCATCTACGCTAGTGCTGCTAAGATCAGTTTCTACATCAAGGGGGGGAAGGAGACGTTTTCCTTCAAGAACAAGACTACACAAATCTCAAAGCAATCCCAACATGAACCAAGGAAGAGGATCAACAGGGAGAATAGGAACAAGTAAATGTGGACTGAGTCAGCTAAGATGGTCACTGCAGCTCAAGGAGGTCAAGATCGTCAACTCAAGTCGCCTTTCTCGATCAAGAAGGACGACCCTGGTGTTCCAAGCATTGAGTGCACAATCAACAGATATTCTTTTCAGAAGACACTCTACGATGCCGGATCATGCGTCAACATAATGGCCGCAGTCACCTATCAGCTCATGTTCGGAACCATGCCCCTAAAACTGACATACATTCAGCTCCAGATGGCAGACCAGACATTTCGTAAGGTTATTGTCATGGTAGAAGACGAGTACAATCCTCCCGTCATCCTTGGAAGACCGTTCCTCAGCACCGTTAAAGCAATCATCTACATGGGAACCAGAGAAGTCCACATGCACTTCCTCTCTGAGAAGGTACGCTGCTATTTTACTGACCTTAACTATATAGTTGAAGACTCTAAGCAGGTTAGGACAAGAAGAACACAACACAACCACAACCAGAGAAGGAAAATCATCAAGGACGGATGGGCAGACTACGAAGAAGAAGTAATAAGGTCTGAAGACATATAGCTTGAACAGAACTGTCCTGAGGAGACCGTAGCACCGAGTTAGGTGTAGAGAGAGAAGATAGTTATACACGAAGAAGAGGCGCTGCCGGAACCACCAACTACGCCATCCAGCGAATCCCTGGACGACTGAGAAAACGGAGGGTCCCGTTCGGAGGACTTAAAAACACCGAACGCCTTGCCAAGAGGTAAACTTGGTAGTTATCCTTTCTCTTTCAATTATTTTAAAATGGTTTGCTTAGTTAATCAGGTTCATATCATCTTGAAAAGAAAATAAAAATAGTAAGCCCCATGTGATTATGCTCATGGCATAAAACCCATAAGTACATTCACTGTGGTGGCATAAAAATGAAATAAATATATTCCTGTCCTATAAAAATAAAATTGTAAAAATAAGATTGTGATCCTACTAAAGAGTGTAACATTTATTGATGAGGCTCAATATGATAAAGGCTAAATATTTATGCTAACACTTAACTAGCTCCACAAAGCTTTGTTGTCTATTGGAGCTCCATAGAATTCAAGGATCAAAGAAGACTATGGAGGACATCCTAACCGCTGTCAGGATGCTGCCGACATTCAAATACACCTCCGTCACCTGCTAGCTACATCAGAAGAAATTACGTCAAAATCCAGCTTGGGGGAGAGCACCCCCATTTATCCAGCTAAGTGTTCTACTCACGTTTATACTTTACTCTAATAATAAAAAGATGCATAATCATAAAAACCCAAATAAAGATTTTGTGCTTATATCTTTGCTTAGTTTGCTAAATAAATAAATAAAGTTTGCTATGAACCCTCATGATAAGCTCTCAGATGGAAATGATGAATAGTTGCTCTGCCATGACTAATTCTCAAAATTGAAATCTCTCTCAAGTTTAGACATGACTGGTATTAATTAAGATTTGCTCTAAACCTGAACTTGTGGGGAGAGTACTTGATCTAAAAGTCTAAGTCGTTAACGAATATGATATGGGAAGGTTGAGCTGCTGTTTATCTGTTCCTAGAGATGCTAGAATTCTGGAGAATTTTATCTTTGAAAACCTTTAAAATATTGCATGATGAGTTCCTGTATGATGAGAGTTTAAATTCCTACCACAGCCATATATACATGCTTGCTAGACTTTGAGCCACACATTTACTTTTTACTGCTTATGAGCATTGAGTGTGGTCAACCTGTGTAGACCCTTAGGAGCTTGTCATGTGGTTAAATTAAGATTCACTTGCACGTTCACTCAGACATGCTGCTTCAACTCCGGAAGTATGCATCCACATATATCCACTCATTTCCGTCTCCAAAACCACCCAAAAATATTCTACTCCTAATCCGGGAGAGAATAGCCAAAAATATTTCTATTTTTCCCCTATGAAATAAATGCTCAAGTTATCTTGGTTACTACCACTTGCTATATTATTTCAGAAAATGAGTGCTCTGAAAAAAAGTGAATACGAGGAAATAAAAAGGGGCAAGTGCCCGGAACCTCGAAAGAATAGAAAAAGTGAGACGAGAGGTAAAAATGGACAAGTGTCCGACAATAGAATTAGGGGTACAAGATACCCACCTGAGAGGAAAGAAAAAGAAAATATAGAGCATCTCATTCTCCTCAAAAAGTTTCAAAAGAGCAAGAAACGTATGTATCCCCTCAAAAGAGCACAAGTAGAATTAGACTTTCACCATTGTTATCACCATCATTACGATGCACCATTCATTCGCCACACATGCACATCTTGATTTGACTTATTGACTTGTTCTTCTGGATCCATGGTTTGACTATGCAATAAATGTCTTGTAAGTATGTATTAGCTGTCTCCCACCTATGAGCTCCAGATATCAAAACCTTATTAGAGTAGGGTGAGAGAGAAGGCAATGCCACTATGCCTCATACCAAAAATACTACATACTTTGAGAGAAGGCATACACCTTTATTGCCTTGGTAAGGATCCAGAAATACCACAAAAGAGAGACTAGAGAGAGTCATACAAGGAATCTCTGAGTTTTATTTGAAAATCTGCAAAAACTCCAGAGCTATAGTTAATCGAAGAACATGAGACATGGCGCTTGACTAGACCGTTCTATCTTTTAACTGCTCAAGACACAAGTGACGGTTGCAAGCCCCGTGGTGGAAGGTAATATGAGTAAGTTTAAATCTTAATAGTTTACCCTAACCCAAAGATGAGATTTTGTTTGAACGCATATGTACCTTTAAGGCATGAAACCACTGCAAAAACTCTTGAGTTCATCTTTGCTTAGGGACGAGCAAAGGTTAAGCTTGGGGGAGCTTGTTGACGGTCCTTAATGCTCACATTTAACCGTCAACCAATCATGGAAAAGGATCTAAATGGAACCAACGCCTAGACTTAGGGTTTTATCTGACAGAATTCCACGAGTTTTGGTGTTTGTCTATTTCTGCAGGGGGTTATCAGGAAATACGGAAGAAAGGCCCACACGTCGGGTTTACATAGAGATATTAACGTGCCGCGCAATTTTCTATCATCTAGAAGACTCCAGAAGCCACGGGACCGAAGCGGAGGCCGAGAGGGCTCAGGGACAGGGCGCCCGCCCTAGTCCTGAGGGCGCCCGCCCTGCTATAGTGCCCAATCAGAGTCCAATTCGAGGATCACGCTCCACCGACCTAGAGGATCAAGGAAAACCGTGCGATTAATATCGGTTTGATCCGACGGCCCAGATTCATCTGAAGGGACTATAAAACCAGAGCCCCTGGCCCCTGGAGATCATACCTCTTCTATAGAATCAAAGTTAGGGTTTCAATTCTTCATCCAAGTAGAGAGGATCCCTCTAGTTCTTCTAGTTCTACCTCTAGTTCATCTAGATCTAGTTCTAGTTCATCTAGTTCTAGTTCTAGTTCTAGTTAGTTCTAGTTGTAATCTAGAAAATAGGGAGAGAGAAGAGGAGAGCGGAGGAGGAGCCGGATCTGTCGGATCTTCCTCAACATTATACTTTTGCAGCATCTGGTTCGTTCTTCATCGTTCTCCAGGTTCTTCAATTCATAATTCCTGAGTTCTTTAATTACTTTTATTTACATTCAAGTTATTTATTGGATTCCCGCTTGCATCAAGTGCTCTAGTCTTTATAACGCAAGAGTAGTAATTAATAGATTAGACGTGGTGTTTAGTCTTGCGATTACCTGGAATTGCACCCAATCCTGCGGATTGTTGTGGTAGCCTTAGGGTAGTGACAGCCCTAACGGTCGACGTATTCCACCACGTTCGGATCGGTGTTTGTAGGACCGTAGTCAGACCTTTCTAGCCCCCTTCTCATCTCTTTCTGTGGTTAGTGCTCTGATGTCCCGATATAGATAATCTTGAAGTAATTCTTGATTCTTAGATCAGTTAGAGAACTCTCAGGAAACTTCCTCTCTTCCCACCAAAAACAATTATATAGTTATCCTTGGACGATCTTGATTCTTAATTAGTACACTCACGTTCTCTATGGAAAATCGATACTCTAGAATACTCCCGGGTGAAAGCTACATCGGTATCCATGCGCTTGCGGATTTTTCTGTTTGCGTTTAAAATACCCAACAGTGATAACTTGAATACATTGGTCCTAACAACAGCGATGCGCCTGGATGCCACGGCCAAAAGGTATTCACGCGGAACTTGAGAATTCGCCGAGTATTGCTCGATGAATTCTTAAGAACTCGTAAAGAAAAGAAAATGTGCAAGTTGACGAAGTCGTCGAAAAGAAGACGAAACAGTAGATGTAAAAACTTATGTATGAATCGATTGATTGTCTTCTTACATTACTGCTAGGCCTATATTTATACTGTGTCCTAAAGAGTTACAACCGTATACGACTAGGATTTAACTCCAAACCAAACAGAACTCGTACATAAAATAAACCCTAACAAATATGGAAATAACCACCTATCCATCCTGGTGATCAGCATACCACCATTGCCTTCATCGGCACACGCCTTGCATCTCTATTAACAATTCCCATACCTTTCCTCATCGGCATCGACAATCATTAGTAATCGGCAATGATCGGCAATTACCACCAGACTTAGCAACATCTCCCTCCTGTTGTTCTATCATCGGCATCATCGACTATTGACAATCTTATTTATCGGCCAGACACATCACTTCTCTTACTGTCGATTCAAGCCTCACTGACTATCCCAATTTGTGTCCAAAAACGGTGTCAACAAACATATATTTATAGCCTGTGATAACTTGAATTACTTTTATTGCTCAATATTTCCAATGTTTCAGAAGTCCTGTTTTTGACATCACACCCAATTAATAGAGGGGCCTGAAACATAATAGAATATAAGGAACTGCTAGCAGTTAATACATTAGTATTTGGATATCCTTTCTCGCATCCAAATGTATGATCAATAAGTGGATAATCAAGGGTCACCATCGCAATCACCATCATCAGGAATCAAATCAACTCATGGAAACCTTCTGCGAGATGTCAATCTCCAGGTGTTTCAAAAAAATCAGATAGCTAGCACCAGATTCTACCGAGGAACAATTCACACATTTGTTTCGCATAGGGTAGGGCTTGTTTCTTGAACCAAATGAACACAAAGCAAGGAAAAATATAATTTACCAGAGCTCAATATAGCGCAAACCAAAAAAGAATATAGAACGCCCCCAACGGAGATCTTGACGTGAAGGGATGGGAAGGCATCAAACCCGTACCACTCCCTGCACCAGTGCACCCCAATCTGCATACAGTTTCTTGGTCTCTGCATAAGGTCGCTCAAATAAAAAAAAATGAAGAACAAAAAAAACTATATATTAGGATAATACGAGCAAAGGATGATGGTACCTATGGAGAATCGGCATATGGGCCATGGAGTGCACGCAGTGCCGGTCCTAGAATTTTGAGGGCCCTCCGACGAATTCATCATGACGACCCCTAAAATATAAAATTTTATAATAATATAATCTATTTTTTTTGTAAAGGGAAAGCAAATCCAATTATATATAGATAAATTGTTCTTATTGTCTTTTTCATTTTGATCCCTGACAAATATTTTTTATGTAACATTCTAAAATTCAAACACCTAACCTAAATTACAAGAAAAATATAACTTTATGAGTATAAAGTGCTAGACAAAAATTAAACAAGAAAAAAATCTAGTGCTTAAACAATTGGGACATGAACTAATTCACAGAACCAAGATTCACAAATCAAAAAAATAAAAGGGTAGAAGGAAATAACGAAGATCACATGTCGTAGTCCTCGTCAAGCCCTGCCAGCTGATCGCCGCTATCGTTTGGATTTTGGAAGGCTAGAACTCGGGCATAGAAGTTTTGGTATTATCCACTGCAGCTGGTGATCGTGTGGTGAACTAGCGAACGTCTCTCCTCATGGTCTCGCCGTCTCATTAAAAGTCCAAAAGTCGTGACTCGTGATCGCTATGTGTGGCAACTCGTGTACGGACATTGGTGGCTCGACTCCTTTTGGCTCACGATTTTTTTGTGATAAACCATTGCACCATATATACACATATACTAATAAACAAAGACTATAACTAAAAAGTATGTTGTATTATATACTTAGGTTTGGGCCCCTATCCTGCGAGGGCCCTCGGCCGTCGCACCTAATGCCCTCCCCTTAGGGCCGGCACTGAGTGCACGGGAATGAAGAGAGACCGGAGGTGTTTAGATCCATGTACCATGATGCAGTAGCGAGGATGCAGACTCGTGTAGGGAGCCAGGGAGGCTGGCGGCCGGTGTGGCGGTGGGATGGACAGCTCCGGTGGCGTGCAGCATCTGCTCTCCTCCTCTTGTGCGAGACTGCGAGACGATCTTGTGCGGGATGGGCATACCTGTTGGGTGGTCGTCGACGGCAAAGGGTCTAGCGAAGACATGGCGAAGGACCCGATGAAAATCTAGGCACCTATCGTGCAATGCCGAGGACCATGGGGGCGATCGGAGCGGGCGGGACTTCAAGGCGGCAACGATCATCGAGCGCACGGAGCCACGGTAGGGCTGGACTGGGCTCCCTGTCATCGTGGTGCATTACAGGCCCTAGCCCCACCCGCTGCCCCCGCCTCCATCTCTGCCACAATGCAGTGGCCTCGGACCCAGGCCATGTTGCGGGGCAGCCACGATGCTGGCCTGGGGGCACGACGGAGACCCGCGCGGTCGCACCCTCAGCCAAGAAGGCGAGAGGGAGGCCACCGGGCCAGCTGGACTGCCCGTTGGCTTCACCTGTGGCCTGCGGGTTGGAGGCGGATCTAGGGCGGGCCATGCCTGCGTAGGGGCGAGGCCTACTCACGGCTGTGCGCTGCCTGCTTGGTGGACAGGCCACCAGCAGCCGGTGCCTGCCTTAGATTTGTTCCCTGGCAGCAGTCTGTGTGGCAGAGAAGACGAGTCGTGAGACCGATCGTGTAGGAGAGAGGGTGTCCAAGAGGGAGAGTGGCCGAAGGGGGAGAGCCGTCGTCGGGACGTCGGGAGAGGGAGATGGAGAGTCACGCCTCATGCCTCGCGCGTGGGATGTGTGTGGGAGGGGTCGATGGATGAGTGATGAGGTTTGATCCCAACAATATGCTCCGTTGCATTTGAGTGAGTGGGAGAAAAAGAGATTAGAGTGGTTCTATTCCCTTAATTTCAAAATAAAGACTGTAGTAGTAGATTATTTTTTTTTTGAATGAACTGGAGAGGTCAGAGCCTCTACAGGAATTTATTAAGACCCAAAGAAGAGTACAGGGGCAAAACAAAGACAAAGCAAAGTAAACAACAAAAGAGGAAGACAAAACAGGCGTCTCCTCAGGAGACAAAGAAAGAAACAAAAAAGATGAAATCTAAGAGCCTTCCAAGCTTTGGATCCATGCAGGAAACTGAGGCAAGACAGCTGGCTTTATTCTATGCTGCAGCAAAGACAACTCCCTGAAGAAGATCCTTCTGCCATTTGCCAGACTAATATGAACACCACTGAATATCAACTCGTTTCTCACATTCCAGATGGCCGAAGATATCAAGATGATGGTGTTCATAGCAAACAGGGAAGCCAGTTGGTCTCTGATCTGAGAGAAGAGGTCACAAAATGAGCTCTGAAGGGGAATGATTACATTGACAATGTTCCAGCACATCGCCGAGAATGGGCAATCCAAAAAGAGGTGCTCAAGGGTCTCTTCACCCAGGCTATTGCACAGAACACATGTGTAAGAGTCAAGCTGCATATTCCTCCTTTTAAGGATGTTCCTTGTGCTCAGTCTATCTTTAATGAGAAGCCAAAAGAAAACTTTATGCTTTGGCTGGCAACAACTTTTCCAGAGCCATTTGTAAACCGAGTGCAGAATGGAATGGCCAATCATAAGCCAATAAACCTTGTAGGAAGCAAAACGGTTAGAGCCCCAATTCAAGGTCCACTTATCTTTATCATCAGTTAGCACAAGATTATCCACAGCCTGCTGAACATCCATGAGCTGAGCATAAGCATTCTGTGAGAGGGGAAGCTAAAAGAGAGAAGTAAGCTCTCCAACATCCAGGACTTTCCTGACAGGGATTTGCTTGTTCAAAGCAAAAGAGAAGAGCTCAGAGTAAGAGAGATCCAAGGACTGCCCATGCCAAGCATCAAACCAAAACAGAACTGAGTACCCAGAGTTAATTTGAGGTCTTGAGAAGGACTTGAAAGTCTGAAGAAGCTTTAGATTATCCCTCCACCAAAAAAATCCTTTCCTGATGTGGTTAGGCAGCTTGCCATTTTTATAATGTTTCTCCCAAACCAATCCCACCCAGGAAGAGTCTGCCTTGTTAAAAAGTTTATTCAGATTCTTAGACAAGAGAGCCTTGTTTTTTTTCCCAGATCAATGACTCCCAGACCCCTCATCTTTTGGCTTACAAACCAACTTCCAGGCAGCTTTGGGCATTCTATTGGGGTTGATGCTAGAACCCCTCTACAGGCAGTCTTTTTTGAACTTATCAATCTGCTTGATGACACCCTTAGGCAGCTCAAGAGTACACATGAAGAAGGTGGGCAGGGCTGAAAACACAACATTGACCATTTGGAGTCTTCCAGCAAGATTCAGGAAGCTAGAGATGCCAGACAACCTCTTCTCACACTTGCTAACCAGAGGATGAAAAACAAGGGCCTTGGGCCATTCAATTCTCAGGGGAAGACCAAGATAGGTGAAGGGCAAACTGCCCTTAGAACATGCAAAAGTAGCAGCCAGAGAATCCAATTTTGCTTCTGAAAGATTGATTGGGACCATCATGGACTTAGTGAAGTTGACTTTCAGCCCAGTTGACATGAAGAAGCTATTGATTAGAGCCCTCATGAAAAATATCTACTTAACATCACCCTCCATAATAATCAAAGTATCATCAGCATACTGTACCACAGGGAAATCACTAGAGTAGTTTAAAGGAATTGGCAACTTAAGAAGGCCCATCTGAAGAGCCTTATTAATCATGGACTGAAGAATGTCAGCAGCAGTTACAAACAAGAGGGGAGAGAGGGGATCACCCTGCGTGACCCATCTGAAAGGTCGAGATGGCGGACTAGAGGGAGGGTGAATAGTCCTTTCTAAAAATTATTACGCCGGCTAATCGAAACAAATGCGGAATTAAAATTATCGGTCTAGCCAAGACTACACCCCTCTATCTAAGTTCTCTAGCACCTTGTAAAAGATCCTAAACAAGCAAACAAGGTGCAGCCTTAGCAAGAGCTCGCCTAACCAATTCTATGAGCAAGGTCACACAAACCTATGCCACTAGTACTTTGCAAACCGGGGAGCTCCTACACAACTAGTAAGCAAAAGCACAAAGCTCCTAAGCTCACTAGCAATGCTCAATAACAAGGCAACCAATGCCAAATTAGAGAGCGCAAAATATTTAGCTACACAAACTAAGCAATGTGACTAACAAGGTTACACAAACCAAATTAGTCATGCAAGGGAACTACTTCTAGCTACACAAGCAAGAAGGTAACTAGTAAGCTACACAAGCTAACTAAATACAAGAGCAACTACACAAGCACAAGTATATGAAGTAAGAACAAGCTCGTGTATAGCGAATGCAAACCACCGAGAAGAGTAGACAATGTTGACACGGTGATGTTTACCGAGGTTCACTTGGTTGCCACCAAGCTACGTCCTCGTTGTGGCGATACACCCACTTGAATTTTACCGAGGTTCACATGGCATTCCAAAGCCAAACCCTCAGCGGGTGCCGCACATCCACTCTCAAGATGGGGATCCTCCAAGCCACAAGCAATCCACTAGAGTTGCTCTTCGCGATCCCCGCGGGCTGAGCACCGTACCCTCACAATCTCTTCTCCGGAGCACCACACAATCTCCTTGGGTGCTTCGACGGAGTCACAAGCCACCAAGCCATCTAGGAGGTGGCAACCTCCAAGAGTAACAAGCACCACCGGCTTGCAACACGAACAACTAGTGCCACTCGATGCAATCTCTCAATGCAACGCACTAGAATCGCTCACTCACACAATCGGATGATCACTATGAAGCATATGTGAGTTAGAGGCTTTACTAGCACTCCCCAAGCATGGACACTAAGTCCCAAGGGTGCTCAGCACCAGCCAAGGCCGGCCATCACTTCTATTTATAGCCCCAAGGGCTAAACTAGCCGTTGCCCCTTCACTGGGCAAACGTCGTGAGCACCGGACTCACTGTAGGTAGCACCGGACGTTGGAATAGTGCGTCCGGTGCCCTAGAAACAGCCACGTGTCACTAGCCGTTTGAACTCGACCGTTGCCGCCAACGGCTAGCACACGCACGCGCGTCTGGAACAGTAGCACCGGACGCTCTGCTGCTTCACACCGGACGCGTCCTGTGCGCACCGGACGCATACGCAGAGAGCAACGCAAACATGCAGCAGCACCGGACTCTTAGCGTTCGGTGACACCGTACTCGTCATGTGCACACCAGACTCTCAGCGTCCTGTGCCAACGGACTCGTCCTGTGCGCACCGGACTCTCAGCGTCCTGTGCGTGCAGTTCAACTTGTTAGGTTGCTAACTTCTAGCTCCGAACTCCGAATTCGATGATCTTGGACATTTTGGAAAGCTTACTTAGAGTGCTATCCAATCTATATGAATACTCAATCCAAATCAAAATGGATCAATGTAACATACCTGATGTTACGAATTCTAAAATTGGATCATGTCATCATAAGCATTGCATAGCATATTTGTTAAGCACATCCTGATGCATTAACTTAAAATAAGTTTAATTTGGTTGAATGTGCTTAGGGAATTAAAGTGTGCTTATGTTGTGAAGTGATGCTTGTGTTGGTTGTATAATCCCTAGGGTGGAAGGTTTCCGAGAAAATAGGGGGGAAAAACCATGATTTTAAAACCCTGGATTTGCCCCCTTTTGTGTAACTTAAAAACTAAGCAAAGTTTGGGGATGAGTTCAAAAGCAAAGTTGTAGATCTTGTTAAGGTGTACAACTTTCGTGTTTTGAGTTTTTGAAGTTTCAATACAAAATTGAAAGTAATTTTGAAAATATAGATTTCCAAAAAATGTCCCCCTTTCCAATTTGAGTCCCCAATTCAAAATCTATTTGGAATCTTGAAAAGTGACCAACATGAAAGTTGTAGAACTCAAAACGTTGAACAACTTTCATGTTGGGAATTTTCCAAGTGGTTATGGAAAATCAAAAGTAATTTTAGAAATTCTGATCTGCCCCAATTCAAAATTGGAATTTCCCCAATTTGGGATTTGAAATTCAAACTGTTTTGTCAAATTCATCATTTTCCACTTGGAATCAGCTTTGGACACCAAAACATGTTTTGTAGCTTGTAAAGTTCTGCACAACTTTAATTTTAACAGATTTTGGACTTTAGTTCAAAGTTTGGGCGAATTTTGCAAAACAACAAAATGTTTGGATGTGGCTCGCTACAGTGCTCGAGCAGAGGGGGGATGCACTGCCACCGGGGCAGAGCTGCTGCGTCCAGCGCCACCACGCGCCCGGCCACGCAGCTGCTTGCCTGCTGGGGGTCGCCCTGGCGTCCTCATCCGCAGCAAGCACGGCGTCGCGAGGATAAAACCCCAAGC
Organism: Sorghum bicolor; assembly: GCF_000003195.3. NCBI lineage: Eukaryota > Viridiplantae > Streptophyta > Magnoliopsida > Poales > Poaceae > Sorghum > Sorghum bicolor. Next base: position 21,664,897 of record NC_012879.2, read on the forward strand.
CGCCGTGGAAAACCTTCTTTTCCTCGCAACTCCGACGCCGACGAGCTCACTGTGTTCCTCAAATTCACCTTCCTTGCTCCCTTTCCAAGCCACCCGAGCGCACCAACAACTCTGCCACCGATTGCACCCCCTAGCGCAAGCTCTAATCCCCCATAGGCCGCAACCGAGCCGTTCTCCTCCGACTCCGGCCGAAGCACCGCCGCAGGCACTTCACCGCGGCCAGCTCTTCTCCGAGCTCCTCAACCGTCGCTCTCGACCTTGTCGAAGTCGTGGTGAGCCCCTGATGCTCATGCACCCTTTGGTTTGCGTTCTATCCGCTTGCAGTGGCCGGTGTCGCGCCGTTAGCCTCGCCGTCCGCCATGGACGCGGGCAAGGGGAGTAGGAGGGTGTAGCACGTGCTTTGAACGCCTCAGTGGGTGCGCGTGGAGTTGGGGAAGCTAGCCCGCCCTACCGCGGAGGCCGAGGGCTCACCGGCGATGAGCTTGATCTCACCGGAGTGGTGGCGGGAGGAAGGAGAAGCTTCTGACGGGCGGGGCCGGCCCGTCAGTGGCCGCGTGAGAGGGGCAGCGCCCGCGCGCGACGCGGGAGGCTCTCGGGCTCACTTGGGCCGTGACCAAGCGGGCCGGCCGCATAGCACAGTGTGGTTTCCCTTTTTCCTTTTTGCTTAAAAAATACTTGATATGTGAAATTGTGTAGAAAATTGTATACTGATTCAAAAATCATGGGAATTTTTGTGTAGGTTCTATAAAATGAGTAGAACATTGAAAAATATTAGATTTTATTTTCTGGTAGTTTGCATGTATATAAAAATTGCCTCTTTTAATTGGTAAATGAAACTTCCATGAATTTTTATAATTTATGGGTATATCCAAAAATCACCAAAATTTGTGGGAGGTCTCTCAGTATTATTCCCTGGCTTCACACAAAATTTGGTGGCATTTGGATGATGTTTGTATAAGATCATATTATACCCTTAATTAGTAATTTAGTAATAATTTCAAAATAATTAAGTAATAATTAGCTTAATTTCTCAAATTAGGATTTGAGTGCTTTTGAGGTTATGTGATGACCTGAGGTCATTAACCTTAATGACCTTTGGCACTTATTTGTTGTTTGGTATTAATGCTTAATTACTGCCATTAATACTTAATTAAGAATTTATTAAGATAAAAAGGTTTAATAGTCAGTTAATTAAGGATGATTATGAATTAAGAGAAATCTTAATTTATTGATGCAACCTCTTGGGTAAAAACACTAAAACGATAAACAACTTTAATTACTGTTTAGCCTGTTTTGCACCAAGAAGGCAAGTTGTACTCAACTCGGTCCTTCTTAAATGTTTGTCATACGCATATCATGAGCATCCATCATTTTGCGTATAGTGCACGTGACCGAAGGAGCGACCATTGAACCGAACCCCGAAGTCGGTGCTCCATTCGAAGAAGTAGGATCCGAGACTTGGGAAGTCTCCGAGGGTCCCTATCAGCTCTGCAACCAAGGCAAGCCCCGGATGCATTAACCCCTCCTTGAATGTTTTAAATCTTTTATCACTTATGAATTGAAAATGCTGCATTAGGTAGTCGAGAATTGGGTTAACCTACTTGCTGCATTTACTACCTTGATATTTGTTATCTTGTCCTTGGCACCTGTTTTATTTTATAACTGCGTAGTGATGCTTAGCCCTGCTACTAGATAAGTTTTCAAACAAGAAAGTTTGAAGGGTTGTTGTGGAATACTCTTATGGTCAGTGATGTTTCAACTTGAGACCGGTCGGTGGACTTGCTTTAAGAATGGAGTCTTAAAGTAGTGTCTCCAACTGTGTCGGTTAAGGACCAGTCCGTTGATGGCCCGCTGGGTTGAGAATTTATAGTACTAGCCACTTGCCCTCGGTAAGCCCGGTCTTGTGATCCCTCGACGCGAATAGCTACTCGCGCACTGGGCGTGGAGCGATGGCGAGAGTAGCGTGTACCCACCTTATGGATCTGAGATGACCGGGAAACATCTAGATCGGTTGTAGGATGGTGGGGTACTGTGCTCTCGGGTGCCGTGAACCTGGTCAAATTTGGGGAGAGCTCGATTTGGGTTGATATATGCAAGACTTGGTTCTACATATGTCGGGTGGTTAGGAACTCCAGCTGGATTGCTAAGCGGTTCGAATCGTCATTGCTCCCCGATTGGGAGACTCAATCCACTGACCCTCATCGTAGTTAAATATGCAACTAAGTGATAAAATGAGGAAGGGGGAAATGTCTCATGAGGTTCGGATCCCAATTCCCGGACTCAGAGTGACATGAAGCTATGGCCGTTGGATAGATAATACTTCGATTAAGGACTAGGAACTTACAGACTTGTCTGTGAGGAGCAACTAGATAGACTGTCCTCGAACTCCTCGACCTCTTAAGGAGAGGAATTCACGGGTAAAACTTGAAAGTAAGGATGCACTATTAGTAAGCTTTTTGGCAAAACAATTTGGCTCCTTACTCAGCCACTCCTTGTCTACCCTAAGCCTGCATCCCTAATTTCTCCTCTTTTTCCGCTGGGTAAGTCTTGTTGAGTACTCCCGTACTCAGGGTTTTATAACCCCTGTTGCAGGTGAAGTTCAGGAGCCGACATGTTTCGGACCCTGTTGTGTGACCGTCGTCGAGATTGACGACGAAGAAGAGTGAGCGTGACCCATGGGCAGGGTCTGTAAATTTGTAATCTGTGTACTAAAGTTTAAGTTGCTCCGCTGGACCTGGCTTGTAATAACACTCTACTATATGGAAGAACTACTTTTGTAAATTAAGTTACGTAATGCTCCCGCTGTTTTACTCTGAAATATTATTTTGGTCTTATGTCGTTTGTGATACTGCAATGTCTTCGCAACGAGTGATCCTGGTGTTAAGGTGGCCACTTGCTATCCTGTAAGGGCGAGAAGAAGAAGTTCCCGTTAATTGACCATCGCTAGTGGTCAGGACGAGCTTGCTTGATACGCCACAGGTAGCGGTGGAATGAGCGTCCTGAGATGCTCATCGGACTTCTAGAGTGGGAGGATCCCCGGCATCACCGTCAGAGGTCCATAGGACAATGACAGGTGTTGGTGGGCCCAAACACTTAGGATGTTCTGCCACAATCAAAGCAGTATTCCAATCTAAGAGCCATCCTAATGTTCGGAGAACACCGAAAGACTTCTCTTTCTTCTCCAAGTTGAACAAAATCAACTCCAACACCTTCTCCTTTGCAAATGTGCCAACACCACCAAGTGTACACCACCATGTGCAAGTGTGTTAGCATTTTCACGCCACTCGATCCTAAACACGTATGCAAAGTTAGATCGCTCAAGTGGCACTAGATGACCGATATGCAAACAAGTTTGCCCCTCTTGATAGTACGGTCATCTATCCTAAATCCGGTCATAAACTTCTATACACACCTATGACCGATGAAATGGAAAATCCCTAGGTTATACCTTTGCCTTGCGCTTTCCATTCCAACTCCTCCAATGTTGATGCAACACATGCACCAACCAATCAGCAAATGATATGATCCACTCCATATCATCACGTGACCGTATTGGTTCATTGATCTTGTCCTCACTTGCTCTTCACCGTTGCCTCGGTCCATCGGCGCCAAGTCTTGCTCAAGCTTCACCGTCACACGCGGTCCCTCGCTTCAAAGCCTCCGATTTGCCCTTCACTCTTGCAACCGGTCCATGATGCCAAGCCTAATCTTGATATTTTCCACCTTGGTCACATGACTCCATGTCATGTCTCATATGCAATGAGCTCCTCCATCATCACATCATCACCTGTGGACTAATCTCCTGTGTATCTCATATAAACACTATTAGTCCACCTAAGTTGTCACTCAATTACCAAAACCAAACAAGGACCTTTCAATCTCCCCCTTTTTGGTAATTGATGACAACTCTACTAAGATATGGAAATTAAGATTTTTCAAGCTAGCACTTCACACAAGTGTAAATTGCTAACTTGGTTTGGATTTTATGCTACTTATCCAACATTTAAGCTCTATGTCAAGATTTGGATAAGCACCACAAAACCCTACTAAGTGCTAAGGTGTATAGCATAAACCTTTGTAGCTTGATACCAAAATCGATATCATTTGAAGCATTCAACGTACACCATCATTAGCACCATGTGTAGCTAGACAACAAAAACACTAGAAACCCCATGAAATTCCAACATTAAAAGCAAGGGACTAGTTTTTACTTGAAGAACACAAGTCTAGCTACCAACCTATGCATGCTAGTCATCATATCATCAATCAAGTTTTATAACTAGCATACACCACACAAGCATGCATATTGAATATAAAAACTTATGCAATGCAAGCAAGCACACGAATATGCACAAATCAAATGCAAACAAACAAGGTTCATGAGCTTGCTCCCCCTACTTGTGTGCTTCTCTTTCGTCCAAGAATTTTGATCCATCATCTTTTCTTTTAATGTTGCTCCCTTGTCCATGTCCATCTTTGATCTCTCCCCCTTGAAGCATATCTTTTGTTGCCCAACTTATCCCATGATCATATCTTTGTTCCAACTTCTCCCCCTTTGTCATCAATTTCCATAAAAGGTATGATACCAATTAAAACAATTGATACCAATTGAAAAAGTGTGAATCTCATTGTGACAAAGAATTGCATTGGGATAGATGGTTGAGGCTTGAATCTTGCATTTTTGATGGACATCACCATGTGTTGGAATGACATTACTTGAATTCCTCTTGAGATACCACGTAGGATCTTTGACCTTGATACCATTTGGTGGGGCACTCCGCCTATGTCATAGCATGGGTCATTCACTTGTCAATCTTGTTGGTGAGGGAACTTTCTTTGCTTGATGATCACTTATAGTTGAGGATCACTTGTGGAACCACCTTCCTGTATGATAGATACCATATGTATAAATGTGATATTTGGAATATCTTGTCCGATATCATATGGGATTCTTCTATCAATTAAGGTCTTTTAGTATGGAACCACATGTTTGCTATCTTGAACATTTGCTATCAACATCATGAGTACCATTTGTAGGATACCAATTGAACAAACATTTAAGTCTAGATATCCATTTGCATTGTTGTCTTGTTCTTGTACTCTAATCATCATGAGCTTCTAATTGTTGACTTGAACTATGTTGATTTGCCTAAGCTTCAAAGTCCGGTTTGAACCAATGACAAGCTTTTTCACACCTCACATTAAGGGTTATCTTGCCAATGTTGTACTTGTCACTTGTTAACAATCCAAAATAGATCAAGTACTTGGGTTCACTAGCTCATGAACAAACTCATATACATACCACTAGATCAATTAATTATTCAAGCAATAGTGGTAGGCTATGAATTTAAACATTTCATTTGTTATGCATGATCCTATTAGGCATGTACTATATGCACTAATCGCATACTAGTAAGGATGAAATGATCATGCACATTACAATGATAACTTTGCTATCTTGGAGTAGAGGATAGTCAATAAAATTTCAATTTTGCTCCAAATAGCAATGTGAAGTCCAATTGATAAGCTTGGGGAAGACTAATTATAAATGCCAATTGATAGATCAAATCTTCACCCATATGAATTTAGAACCACTTATGATCAAGTGCACTATCTTGTTGTGGTTGACTTGCTTCTTCTTTTGACCATTGCTTGCATGAGAGAACTACTAAGGATATCACTTGAAATAGCATGAATAGCTCTCTTATGGGTTGTTGCTTGCTTTCTTGATCAATCCTTTTGATTGCTTCAACTAAGCATCTCAAATGTCCTTTAGATCACCACTTCCATGTTAGCCTTCCAAGCACCATACTTGGTTTACCCACTCCTCGGGCGGCACGCCCCTCACATAGAGAGAAGTGACCTCTCTCCAAAGAACTATTTTTGATACTCACTTGAATTGCTTTGATTGATTGATTCAAGTGATGGACTTAATGTGATGAGTAACCATCAATCCCCCTTTTTTTAAGTCCTTTTCTTTCTACTTGTTTAAGTCCATTTCTTTCTACCAAATGATTTCCAATAGTTACTACAACTTAAACTTCATCTTCATCTTGAGTTTGATCTTGATCTTCAATTTGAGTACTAAATGTGTACACCAAGTACATTCCACAATCAAATGACCTTGTACTCATTACTTGTCATGCATCTAGATCAATTCAAAACTAAACTTAGGTGCCTCAAACACTAAGTCATCTAGCAGCTTTAAAAATTTGAGCTTCATTTGACTTCTATATTGCTACCAGATTTCAATTCTTCCACCACTGCTACATGCTGAAATCTTGATTAGCTCATGATCATCTAATTTGCAAGCTTCAACTCATGTAATTGCAAGCCATCAAATAATCCAATAAATCACCACAACTTGAATATTTGCACTTGTATGTTGTAGCACTTGGACTTCACTATCTTGTCATGGCATTGGGTTTGGATGTGCACTAAGCTTTAATACTTGACTCAATAATATGAGGAACAATTATAGGATCAATTGAATCAAGCCTCCAATGCCGATGGTACCTACAAACAATCATCCACTTTTTGATGGTACCCAAACTAGTTTGGGTCCGCTCAAGTTAGGTACAACATACTTAGGCATAGCCTTAGTATGAGTAGTGGGATGTTTTGCAATAGCAACCATAGAGGTACCACCACCATCCTTTCTAAGCATATTATGGTTATCAATTGAAATAGTCTTAGAACTATTACCTCGGGGACATGAATGAGCCATGTGTCCCCTTTCCCGGCATAAGTAGCAACTTCTTTTGGATTGAGCCTTTTCTTCCTTGCTCATGTGTTGCTTCTCATTGCCTTGCCTCTTGAGAGTTGCTTGAGCCTTCTTCTCAAGCTTGGTAGGACACCTCGAGGAAAAGTGTCCATCATCCTTGCACTCAAAACATTTGATGTGGGAGAGGTCTTTTGATGATCTTGATTGTCTACCTCCCCTTCTTGTCTTCTTCTTCATCATCATCAAGTCATTACCATCATGGTTGATTTTGACTTGATCTTGGGGTGTCTTCTTTTGCTCAACTTGTGGCTTTGGTTGAGGCTTCACTTGTTGCTTCACCAATTGCTTGGTTGGGCACATTGAGGTGAGATGACCCCAAGTGTGGCACTCGAAGCATTTGACATGCTTAAGCCTCTCTTCTTCTTTCATCTTCTTGAGCTTCTTAATATTTGGGAACCATTTGCAAGGTGTCCCGCTTCACGGCACCGATAACACATGGTATGAGAAAGCTTCTTTTTATGGAGCTTCTTTATCCTCTTTTCTTGCTTTCTCTCACCCTTTGTCATCTTCTTCTTGAAGCCAAGGCCACACTTGTCACCATAGTTTCTTCGAGTCTTCAATATGTGCTCAAAGGTGACTTTTGAATTATAGCACCTCTCTAGCTTGTTGCTCAAATTCTTCACTTGTTCATTTAGCTTATTGTTCTCCTTCAAAAGGTTAGTCTCACAAGACATAGAAGTAGAACAAGCGTCTATATGTGAAGAACATGCCATAGATAATAAATCATCACAAGAGGTGGATACATGCTTCTTTCCTACATCACAAGGGTTAGTAATATCACATGATTGATCATTTGACCCAAATGATGAGCTCTCACTAGTTTTAATTTCTTTATTAGAAAGCTTCTTAGTGAGAAAAGCATGGTCTAGTACCAAATTATCATGAGCAACACTAAGTTCCTCATGAGCCATTTTTAGCTCCTCATGTGAACAAGTAATAACATAAAGTAGATGTTTTTGTTGTTCACATGTGGTCTTTAGAAATGAGTTTTCATTTTCCAATTTCAATGATTTAGTTTTTTCATTTTCTAAAGACATGGTCATGCTAGCAAGTCTACTAACAAGCTCATCATATGAGACAACATGATTAACCACATTAGCATCATATACCTTGCTGTCACCTTGTGACATGAAGCTATGTGGTGTAGTGGATGGGCTTGTAGTAGCATCATAATCATGGCTCGAGCATGAACCATCACCTTCACCATCAAGTGCGCATTGAGTAGTATCAATAGTTGTGTCACTAGTGGCATCATCATCATTGGAGATTGCCCCATATTTCTCATTGAGAAATACCCAAATCTCATGGGCGGTCTTCATGTCAATGATCTCTCCCAATATGCAATCATCCAAAGATCTATACATGATGTTAGTAGCTTGGATGTCTAGATCTAGGCATTTCTCTTGAGCTTGAGTTAGATCATCTTCATCCAACACATGAGAAAAGCCTACATCTACCATCCACCACATTTGAGGAGAAATAAACATAAAATTGCATTGCATCCAATTTCTCCACCGTGCAAAGTGTGTGCCATCAAAAGAGTGTGGACACTCAACATCTAGCCCATAAGCCGCCATCCTCTCGGGTCGGTGAAGACCCCAAAAGAGAGACCTAGCTCCGATACCACTTGAAGGGTCGAGATGGCGGACTAGAGGGGGGGTGAATAGTCCTTTCTAAAAATTATTACGCCGGCTAATCGAAACAAATGCGGAATTAAAACTATCGGTCTATCCAAGACTACACCCCTCTATCTAAGTTCTCTAGCACCTTGTAAAGGATCCTAAACAAGCAAACAAGGTGCAGCCTTAGCAAGAGCTCGCCTAACCAATTCTAGGAGCAAGGTCACACAAACCTATGGCACTAGTACTTTGCAAACCGGGGAGCTCCTACACAACTAGTAAGCAAAAGCACAAAGCTCCTAAGCTCACTAGCAATGCTCAATAACAAGGCAACCAATGCCAAATTAGAGAGCGCAAAATACTTAGCTACACAAACTAAGCAATGTGACTAACAAGGTTACACAAACCAAATTAGTCACGCAAGGGAACTACTTCTAGCTACACAAGCAAGAAGGTAACTAGTAAGCTACACAAGCTAACTAAATACAAGAGCAACTACACAAGCACAAGTATATGAAGTAAGAACAAGCTCGTGTATAGCGAATGCAAACCACCGAGAAGAGTAGACAATGTTGACACGGTGATTTTTACCGAGGTTCACTTGGTTGCCACCAAGCTACGTCCTCGTTGTGGCGATACACCTACTTGATCGATCACGAGCTAATTGGCATTCCAAAGCCAAACCCTCAGCGGGTGCCGCACATCCACTCTCATGATGGGGATCCTCCAAGCCACAAGCAATTCACTAGAGTTGCTCTTCGCAATCCCCGCGGGGTGAGCACCGTACCCTCACAATCTCTTCTCCGGAGCACCGCACAATCTCCTTGTGTGCTTCGACGGAGTCACAAGCCACCAAGCCGTCTAGGAGGCGGCAACCTCCAAGAGTAACAAGCACCACCGGCTTGCAACACGAACATCTAGTGCCACTCGATGCAATCTCTCAATGCAACGCACTAGAATCGCTCACTCACACAATCGGATGATCAGTATCAAGCATATGTGAGTTAGAGGCTTTACTAGCACTCCCCAAGCATGGACACTAAGTCCCAAGGGTGCTCAGCACCAGCCAAGACCGGCTATCACTTCTATTTATAGCCCCAAGGGCTAAACTAGCCGTTGCCGCTTCACTGGACAAAAGTCGTGAGCACCGGACTCACTGTAGGTAGCACCGGACGCTGGAACAGTGCGTCCGGTGCTCTAGAAACAGACACGTGTCACTAGCCGTTTGAGCTCGACCGTTGCCGCCAACGGCTAGCACACGCACGCGCGTCTGGAACAGTAGCACCGGACGCGTCCTGTGCGCACCGGACGCATACGCAGAGAGCAACGCAAACTTGCAACAGCACCGGACTCTCAGCGTCCGGTGACACCGGACTCATCCTGTGCGCACCGGACTCTCAGCGTCCTGTGCCACCGGAATCGTCCTGTGCGCACCGGACTCTCAGCGTCCTGTGCCTGCAGTTCAACTTGTTAGGTTGCTAACTTCTAGCTCTGAACTCCGAATTCGATAATCTTGGACATTTTGGAAAGCTTACTTAGAGTTCTATCCAATCTATATGAATACTCAATCCAAATCAAAATGGATCAAAGCAGTATTCCAATCTAAGAGACATCCTAATGTCCGGAGAACACCGAAAGACTTCTCTCTCTTCTCCAAGTTGAACAAAATCAACTCCAACACCTTCTCCTTTGCAAATGTTCCAACACCACCAAGTGTACACCACCATGTGCAAGTGTGTTAGCATTTTGACAAATATTTTCCCAAAGGAGTTAGCCTCTCAAACTTGCCACGCCACTCGATCCAAATCACGTATGCAAAGTTAGATCGCTCAAGTGGCACTAAATGACCGATATGCAAACAAGTTTGCCCCTCTTGATAGTACGGCCATCTATCCTAAATACGGTCATAAACTTCTCTACACACCTATGACCGGTGAAATGGAAAAGCCCTAGGTTATACCTTTGCCTTGCACTTTCCATTCCAACTCCTCCAATGTTGATGCAGCACATGCACCAACCAATCACCAAATGATATGATCCACTTCATATCATCACGTGACCATATTGGCTCATTAATCTTGACCTCACTTGCTCTTCACAGTTGCCTCGGTCCATCGGCGCCATGTCTTGCTCAAGCTTCACCGTCACACGCAGTCTCTCGCTTCAAAGCCTCCGATTTGCCCTTCACTCTTGCAACCGGTCCATCAAGCAAAGCCTCATCTTGATCTTCTCCACCTTGGTCACATGACTCCATGTCATGTCTCATATGTAATAAGCTCCTCCATCATCACATCATCACCTGTGGACTAATCTCCTGTGTATCTCATATAAACACTATTAGTCCACATAAGTTGTCACTCAATTACCAAAACCAAACAAAGACCTTTCACCCTCTCCTGCAGTGAAAAGTTTTCCCAAGAACTTCATTTAGAAGGACAGCAGAGGAACGAGAGGAGAAGATAGATTCCATCCAACTCAGCCATTTATGTCCAAAACCCATAGCTTTCATGATAGTAATCATGGCATGATGCACAATTAGATTATGGGAGTGCATTTAGTTAAGTTTTGAACTGATGGATTATATAGTAATGGAGATTTCTCCCTCTCAGCCTCCCAGCTGCCGCACCATCGCGCATAGCCGCATAGGCCACAGCTCCACGCAACACTGACTGGTCACTAGTACCCACCACCAGCACCACAACGCCTGCTTCCTTTGCTTCCATGGCGCTTGTGGGGCCGCAGGGAGCAGCTGTCCCGAGTCATCCTCAGGTGAGGAAGCTGCAGCTTCTCCCATCTGGCCTCAGATAACAGACCTGTGGCCACCTCCTGCGTCGTCCTTGTGGTCGGTGAAGGAACTTTCCATGCTGCAGTCCGCACAGACCTGCCCCATGCTGCAGTCTCATGCGGCTTCGATTTATCCGCACAAACCTGCCGCATGCTGCAGTTCCGCATCTTCTATTCTTCTCAGCTATCATGATTGCTGCACACCAATGTTGCCAACTTGCTTCATTTTTACAATTTGTTATCAATGGTCGTTGCAATTGGTAACATTGAAATGTGATGGTGTTCATCTTTGAAATCTGAGAGTTATGTCACCGCGTGACCTTTTTTGTTAGGGAAATTTTGTTGCACGACACCGCAAAAACTTGTAGTTGGCTGGCACACACCTTAATGACGAGAATTTGCTATAATACACCACGCCTATTATTTTATTGGTTGTCAGATTTCAAGACAGAGTAGGTAGGAAAATGACTTTTTTGCCCTCATCGGTTGTTCATTGAGTTTTGTTTTAACACACAACTGTGCAAAAGTTCCTAGCTAGGATTTTCTAAAACTATTCCCCGCGCGTTGCCACGGGTATGAGGGAGAAATATAAATAAGCTAGAATGTTAACTAAGAGATAGATCCCTCACGCATTGCCGTGAGATTTTTTGTGTTAAGTGAATACTTATGCAGCGAAAAATGTTTTCCTAAATGCTAAACGGTAAAGAGTCGGTCACATACCGTTTAGCCATTATTCGGGCTAAACAGACCATTAAATGGGCTAAACGGTAAATTAAATGGGCTAAACGGATAATTAAACGGAAACGGTATACCACTGTGTAGCGTTTACAAGGCGTTTAAATGGTCTAAATAAGTGTTTAGGCGAGCAGTGACGAAAAGTTATAATAATATAGACATGTTTTTTTGACAACATATAATACAAACATGTTAATTTGTGAAGCAACGTATAGAAGTCAATAAATTACTACTTTAGTTAATCTAGTTGGGCCGCCATGCCCAATTCCCATGCATGCCAGGCGCACTCACGAAGAGACCGACTTGAAGTCTTGAACTGAAGCTTCGTGCAGACTCTAGGACACTCGCATATCGTCCGCTGGTCTGCTTGATCCGCTCACCACCTCTTGTGTTGAGATGCTGACGCCGCACAAAGCCACCTATGTTTCTGCTCCGATGCTATGTTGCTGAGGCGCTGACGCCGCACAAAGCCACCCATGTTTGTCTGCTCTGATGTCGTGTCCCCTCGCCTCCTCTACATCGATGATGGCGTTGGCATCTTGGCCTGCGAAAGCCACATATGTTTGCTTCGGCGGGCCGGTGGATGGACCAGAGTGCGTAGTTGCGCTATGGAGCTGTGTGATGTTGGTTTATCGTGAGCTTGGGGCCTGGATGGATTATTTAAAGGGATATTGTGAAGAAAAGATGTGGAGCCATCGAGGGAGACCTGTAGACTTCGTCATTCAGTTGATGCACCAGGATACGGAAACGAAGGATGTCTCCTCAGCTACTAACGATGCTTTAGTTCTTTGGCTGAGCTTGACTTCACAGGAAGTGATGTACATGGCACTAAATAAACAACTGTAGATGGATGACGTCATCTCATGATATGGCGCAAGGAGAAGCAAGAGAAATAGACTAGTGGGGTTTGTCTTTATAGGAGATATAGACATAAAGATTCCTAAAGGGTTATTAGGATGACTTGATAGAGTCAATGAATAGTGGAATAGGTAGAAAGAGGAGGCTTTGTGCAAACAGAGTTTCTTCCTGCTTAGAACAGTCGTCCATGGCTGCCCTCACCCATGCCGATGCACTGGTTGGCTGTGTCCCCAGCCACGCGTGGCCTGAGTGGCCACCACCCCTTGTCGAGCCAACCATGGACGCCGCCCCCCCCCCCCCCCCCCCGCTGAGAAAAGGTTGGGTGGGCATGATAACCATTACACTATTCACTCTCTCTCCCCAGGGCCCCCGGTAACCTAAAACCAATCATCCTGACTCTTTCTCCCCTTAAAACAAGCCCTACTTGTCCAAGGCTAACCCTTCCCCCGGTTCCCCCGGATAAGGTGGCGCCCCCGCCCCCTTTTTGGGCCAAAAGGGCCCTA
>NC_012879.2:21678279-21725716 GCF_000003195.3 Sorghum bicolor
TTAGACTAAATAGTCACTACTTTGATTAGTTTATGACTTTTTTGTGGAGCCAACTTAGCTTAGTGACTTTAATTAATTTATGTCATAAAAAATGTCTTATTGCTAGTATAATGGAATATCGTGACATTATTTGCCATGTCATAATAACTAATTTACTATTGTCATATAGCAAATGGTATATTGTGATAAGTCACAAAATATTTTATTAAATTTTTTGAAACATTATAATCTGGCCAGCGCGGAACCTGCCACTCGTGCACAAAGTAATGTGACAAAAGGCCCGCACCGCGCGTCCCCTGCACTCCCGTACCCCTTCGCTCACGTCCTCTCACCCATCGGCCGGCACCGCGTGTCCCTTGTCGGCGCCTCCCTCTCCACCCATAGCTCTGTTGGGTATTTTAAACGCAAACAGAAAAATCCGCAAGCGCACGGATACCGATGTAGCTTTCACCCGGAAGTATTCCAGAGTATCGATTTTCCACACGGAACGTGAGTGTACTAATTAAGACTCAAGATCGCCCAAGAATAACTATATAAGTATTTTTGGTGGGAAGAGAGGAAGTTTCTTGAGAGTTCTCTAGTTGATCTAAGAATCAAGAATTACTTCAAGATTATTTATTTCGGGACATCAGAACACTAACCACAGAAATAGATGAGAAGGGGGCTAGGAAGCTCCGACTACGGTATTACAAACACCGATCCGAACAAGGTGGAATACGTCGACCGTTAGGGCTGTCACTACCCTAGGGCTACCACAACAATCCGTAGGATTGGGTGCAATTCCAGGTAATTGTAAGACTAAACACCACGTCTAATCTATTAATTACTACTCTAGCGTTTCAAAGACTAGAGCACTTGATGCAAGCGGGAATCCAATAAATAACTTGAATGTAACTAAAAGTAATTAAAGAACTCAGGAATTATGAATTGAAGAACCTGGAGAACGATGAAGAACGAACCAGTTGCTGCAAAAGTACAATATTGAGGAAGATCCGACAAATCTGGCTCCTCTTCCTCCGCTCTCCTCTTCTCTCTCCCTATTTTCTAGATTACAACTAAAACGAACTAGAACTAGAACTAGAGGAAATAGAACTAGAGGAACTAGAACTAGAGGAACTAGATGAACTAGAGAGATCCTCTCTACTTGGATGATGAATTGAAACCCTAACTTTGATTCTGTAGAAGAGGTATGATCTCTAGGAGCCAGGGGACCTTGCTTATATAGTCGTTTCAGATGAATCTGGGCCGTCGGATCAAACCGACATTGATCGCACGATTTTCCTTGATCCTTTAGGTCGGTGGAGCATAATACGCGAAACGGGTCCGAATTGGACACTATAGCTGGGCGGGCGCCCTAAGGACTTGGGCGGGCGCCCTGTCCCTGAGCCCTCTCGGCCTCTACTTCGTTCCCGTGGCTTCTGGAGTCTTCTAGATGATAGAAAATTGCGCAGCACGTTAATATCTCTATGTAAACCCGACGTGTGGGCCTTTCTTCCGTATTTCCTGATAACACCCTGCAGAAATAGACAAACACCAAAACTTGTGGAATTCTGTCAGATAAAACCCTAAGTCTGGGTGTTGGTTGCATTTGGCTCCTTTTCCATGGTTAGTTGATGGTTAAATGTGAGCATTAAGGACCGTCAACAAGCTCCCCTAAGCTTAACCTTTGCTCGTCCCTGAGCAAAGATAAACTCAAAAGTTTCTGCAATGGATTCATACCTTAAAGATACACATGCGTTCAAACAAGACCTCATCTTTGGGTTAGGGTAAACTGTTAAGATTTAAACTTACTCATTTTACCTTCCACCATGAGGCTTGCAACCATCACTTGTGTCTTGAGCAGTTAAAAGATAGAACGGTCTAATCAAGCACCATGTCTCTTGTTCTTCGATTAACTATAGCTCTGGAGTTTTTGCAGATTTTCAAATAAAACTCAGAGATTCCTTTTATGACTCTCTCTAGTCTCTCTTTTGTGGTATTTCTGGACCCTTACCATGACAGTAATGGTGTATGGCTTCTCTCAAAGTATGTGGTATTTTTAGTATGAGGCATAATGGCATTGCCTTCTCTATCACCCTACTATAATAAGGTTTTGATATCTGGAGCTCATAGGTGGGAGACAGCTAATACATACTTACAAGACATTTATTGCATAGTCAAACTATGGATCCAGAGAAACAAGTCAATAAGTCAAATCAAGATGTGCATGTGTGGCGAATGAATGATGTATGGTGATGATGGTGATAACAATGGTGAAAGTCTAATTCTACTTTTGCTCTTTTGAGAGGATACATACCTTCCTTGCTCTTTTGAAACTTTTGGGGAGAATAAGATGCTCTGTATTTTCTTTTTCTTTCCTCTCAGGTGGGTATCTTGTACCCCTAATTCTACTGTCAGACACTTGTCCATTTTTACCTCTCGTCTCACTTTTTCCTTTCTTTTGAGGTTCCGGGCACTTGCCCCTTTTTATTTCCTCATATCCTTTTTTTTTTCTCTTTTTTTAGAGCACCCATCTCCTGAAATAATATAGCAAGTGGTAGTAACCAAGATAACTTGAGCATTTATTTCATAGGGGAAAAACAAAAATATTTTGGCTATTCTCTCCCGGATTAGGAGTAGAATATTTTTAGGTGATTCTGGAGATGGAAAGAGTGGATATATGTGGATGCGTACTTCCGGAGTAGAAGCAACATGTGTTAGTGAACGTGCAAGTGAATCTTGATTTAACCACATGACAAGCTCCTAAGGGTCTACACAGCTTGACCACACTCAATGGTCATAAGCAGTAAAAAGTAAATGTATGGTTCATAGTCTAATAAGCATGTATATATGGCTATGGTAGGAATTTAAACTCTCATCATACAGGAACTCATCATACAACATTTTAAAGATTTTCAAAGATAAAATTCTCCAGAATTCTATCATCTCTAGGAATAAACAGCAGCTCAACCTTCCCATATCGTATCCGTTAACGACTTAGACTTTAGATCAAGTACTCTCCCCACAAGTTCAGGTTTAGAGCAAATCTTAATTAATACGAGTCATGCCTAAACTTGAGAGAGATTTCAATTTTGAGAACTAGTCATGGCAGAGCAACTATTCATCATTTCCATGTGAGAGCTTATCATGAGGGTTCATAGCAAATTTTGTTTATTTATTTATTTAGCAAACTAAGCAAAGATATATATAAGTACAAAATCTTTATTTGGGTTTTTATGATTATGCATCTTTTTATTATTTGAGTAAAATATAAACATGAGTAGAACACTTAGCTGGATAAATGGGGGTGCTCTCCCCCAAGCTGGATTTTGACGTAATTTCTTTTTATGAAGCTAGCAGGTGGCGGATTTGTATTTGAATGTCGGCAGCACCCTGACAGCGATTAGGATGTTCTCTGTCTGCTAGTCTTCTTTGATCCTTGAATTCAGTGTTAGCATAAATATCTAGCCTTTACCATATTGAGCCTCCTCAATAAATGTTACACTCTTTGGTAGGATCATAAATTTATTTTTATATTTTTATAGGATAGGAATATATTTATTTTATTTTTATGCCACCACAGTGAATGTACTTATGGGTTTTATCCCATGAGCATGCTCACATGGGGCTTACTATTTTTAACATTTTTATTTTCTTTTCGAGATGATATGAACCTGATTATCTTAGCAAACTATTTTAAATAATTGAAAGGAAAAGGATAACTACCAAGTTTACATCTTGGCAAGGCGTTCGGTGTTTTTAAGTCCTTCGAACGGGACTCTCCGTTTTCTCAGTCGTCCTGGGATTCGCTGATGGCGTAGTCGGTGGTTCCGGCGGCGCCTGGTCTTCATGTATAACTAACTTCTCTCTCCACACCTGACTCGGTGCTACGGTCTCCTCAGGACAGTTCTGTTCAAGTTGTATGTCTTCAGACCTTACTACTTCTCCTTCGTAGTCTGCCCATCCATCCTTGATGATTTGCCTCCTCTGGTTGCGGTTGCGTCATCTTCTTCTTGTCCTGACCTGCTTAGAGTCTTCAACTATATAGTTAGGGTCAATAGAATAGCGGCGTACCTTCTCAGAGGGGAAGTGCATGTGGACTTCTCCGGTTCCAATGTAAATGATTGCTTTAATGGTGCTGAGGAAATGTCTTCCAACGATGACGAGTGGATCGAATTCGTCTTCTCCCATGTCAATAACCTTTCGGCATGTCTGATCTGCCATCCGGTGTCGCAAAGTGTCTTCTGAAAGTTGTATCCATTAATAGAGCACTGGATGCTTGGCACACCTGGGTCGTCCTTTTTGATCAAGAAAGGTGACTTGAGTTGACGATCTTGACCTCCTTGAGCTCAAGTGACCATCTTAGCTGACTCAGTCTACATTTGCTTGTTCCTGTTCCCCCTGTTGATCCTCTTCCTTGGTTCATTTTGGGATTGCTTTGAGATTTGTGTAATCTTGTTCTTGAAGGAAAACGTCTGCTTCCTCCCTTTGATGTAGAAACTGATCTTGGCAGCACTAGCGTGGATGACCGCTCCCGAGGTGTTCAGGAATGGCCTCCCCTGGGTATAATATTGACACTGGAGCCAAAGTCGCAGAGTGCTTCTGGGAAGTCCACCATGCCGATGGAGATCGGGATGATAGGGCGTCCTTGATCGCCTCTGAGTAGTTAGGCCTCTGTTGATTTCAACCTTGATTTTGTTGAGAAGGATTGTAGTAGTTGTTGTTGTTAATGTAGTTTACGTCCTCAAGCTTCTTAGGGTAGTGATTGCCTGAGTGTCCAATATCTCCAGTGTGTTTGTGCTCGTAGATCAAGGTTCTTCACTTGGTGGAGTCTGGGAGTTGTCAAACTCCTTCATTTTTTGCTCGAAGTGTACCTGCTCGTAGAGACAAGGCAGAGATCAAGTGCATGGGCCCTGTTGGTGGAAAACACCAACAGAACCAAAAAACGTTTTGTTCTTCTCTAACCTTAAGCATAGTGAGCAAGACAAAGTTGATGGATAATAAGATCATAAGTGTAGGATTTAAAACATTTGTTAGATCAGATCACTCAACCTTATGGAAAGATAATATATCTAAGTAAATGTTTTTTTCTTTACATGACTATCATTTCCAAAGATTGAGTGTGCAACATTTTAGTTCATATGATTAGGAGTGTGGGATCACAAAGGTGGAAGGACTAAACACATTGAATCGACTGGGTTGGTTATCTAGAGTTGTAAATCATACATGTTTGTCTCTTTTGTTCATGTAAACGCCAGAACCAAGGAGAAGCTTATAAAAGTGATAGTCAAGTACCTTAAGATGTTACCTTACTTGAAGAGTGATGGTACAGTATTACCTTGTGGAAGCTTTCCTTTCTTAGCGGTTATGCATCGTGTTTGTGGCACCCTCCATGGATCATCTCTTGTGAGCTATGCCTTCCTTGTGTAAATTGTTAAACTTCATGTGCCTCTCTCTTTGTCTCCAATGTGAGTGAATCTAAGGACTTCCCAGGTCGATAGTGAAAGTTTTCCTGCAGGGGTTAGTCCAACAAAATATCCAATATCTACTATAGCATACTATCGGCTCAAAAATCAACCTAGACACCATGTCTAATTTGATTCAGGAGGGCTATTTTAACCTAAGCACCATGCTTAATTTAAAACACATTGGAAGTAAGATCATCATTCCTAAACTAAGCACCAAGCTTAATTAAGAGATAAATGAAACTACTCCAAACCTCGACATATACTAAAGCAAATAAAGGTGGTATGAGAGCATTTATAGAGATCTACTCAAGTGGAGATAAAGTAGTGTGATTAGTATTTAACAAATTGAGCATGTCTCAAAGGTAGGCACAACCAACATAGCAACATGGCAAAGGATGTTTTTATGTAAAGTACTCCCCAAGCTTGAATTTTGCAAAATTCAAGTTTGGATGAATTTAATTCAATGTTGTATGATGATTGGTTGGACATACCTTGTGCTTGTCATTCATCCGATCTTCTTGCTCCAATCCTGTAAAGGTTAGTGACAAGAATACCCGAAGGAATATTTTTACAATTATCCTTATATGCTCAACACACAAGGTAATGTTGCAAATAATTAAAAGGTCATGTTACAATCTGATCAGTGCTTGTTTTAGGACACTAAGCTTGTCCTTGGGAAACCATCAATTTATGTCGGCGAAGTGGTTTCCCCTCCAACGCTGACCTATATCAAGATCAACTCAACGAGATCTGCAATATTTAATATAGACATATGCATCGACAACCGCCCTTTTAAAGTTTTTATAAATAGAAAGGATGAGGGGGTTGGAGATCTCGAATGTGGTGATGTTGGAAAAACCAATGGATTGGAAAGATGTTGCATATGAGCATGGAGTAAATGAAGTGGCTATGAAATAAATTCCATGCTCATTAATGCTTAGAGTGAAATCCAAGTGGTATGGTGAAAATGATAAGGTGAGTGCTGTAAAAAAGGAAAATAAAAAGGATACACGGATGACTTGGTTCGAAACTAGCACACCTACCGTTCCCTAGCAACGGCGCCAGAAAGCTTGTTGGGTATTTTAAACACAAACAGAAAAATCCGCAAGCGCACGGATACCGATGTAGCTTTCACCCGGGAGTATTCTAGAGTATCAATTTTCCACAGGGAACGTGAGTGTACTAATTAAGACTCAAGATCTTCCAAGGATAACTATATAAGTATTTTTGGTGGGAAGAGAGAAAGTTTTGTAAGAGTTATCGAGTTGATCTAAGAATCAAGAATTACTTCAAGATTATCTATTTCGGGACATCAGAACACTAACCACAGAAAGAGATGAGAAGGGGGCTAGGAAGCTCCGACTACGGTCCTACAAACACCGATCCAAACGAGGTGGAATACGTCGACCGTTAGGGCTGTCACTACCCTAGGGCTATCACAACAATCCGTAGGATTGGGTGCAATTCTAGGTAATTGCAAGACTAAACACCACGTCTAATCTATTAATTACTACTCTAGCGTTTCAAAGACTAGAGCACTTGATGCAAGTGGGAATCCAATAAATAACTTGAATGTAAATAAAAGTAATTAAAGAACTCAGGAATTATGAATTGAAGAACCTGGAGAACGATGAAGAACAAACCAGTTGCTACAAAAGCACAATGTTGAGGAAGATCCGACAGATCCGGCTCCTTTTCCTCCGCTCTCCTCTTCTCTCTCTCTATTTTCTAGATTACAACTAGAACGAACTAGAACTAGATCTAGAGGAACTAGAACTAGAACTAGATTAACTAGAGGGATCCTCTCTACTTGGATGAAGAATTGAAACCCTAACTTTGATTCTGTAGAAGAGGTATGATCTCTAGAGGCCAGGGGACCTTGCTTATATAGTCTTTTCAGATGAATCTGGGCCGTCGGATCAAACCGACATTGATCGCACGGTTTTCCTTGATCTTTTAGGTCGGTGGAGCATAATACGCGCAACGTGTCCGAATTGGACACTATAGCTGGGCGGGCGCCCTAAGGACATGGGCGGGCGCCCTGTCCCTGAGCCCTCTCAGCCTCTGCTTCGTTCCCGTGGCTTCTGGAGTCTTCTAGATGATAGAAAATTGCGCGGCACGTTAATATCTCTATGTAAACCCGACTTGTGGGCCTTTCTTCTGTATTTCCTAATAACCCCCTGCAAAAATAGACAAACACCAAAACTTGTGGAATTCTGTCAGATAAAACCCTAAGTCTGGGTGTTGGTTGCATTTGGATCCTTTTCCATGATTATTTGATGGTTAAATGTGAGCATTAAGGACCGTCAACAAGCTCCATTCTCGGCGAGTAGTGGCAGGGGCGAGTGCTTGGGACGCAGCCGACAGCCACGCAGGACAGCTAGGGCTTGCTTCTGGCCTAGGGCTCTCTTGTTCCTCTGCTCTCTACCCTGTCGTTCTCGCTCAGTAGCGAGTAGCGGCAGCTGTGACAGAACCGCCCAATTTATACAAGTTTAAGTACGACTGTCCCCGTTTAACACGTTGACACGCGCGTACTCTCACTTATATAAACCTGGTAGTCTACCGAGTGTCACAAAGGACCTTGGTAAATCAACTTTACGCCAAGATCGCATGGTTAAGCAAATACACATCACATACACGGAGATTGGCATCGAAAATAATATTACAAAAGAGTTCACAAATAATAATACAAGTTTGGATTTTCCAAATCAATTAGAAAACAACATAGCTTAATAAGTCATAAATACATTGCTAGCATAAGTGACATCCTCCGACAAAAGAATGTAGATGGGAACACTATATAGAATTACCGAGCCCACCGGCGGTTAGCCACCATCTTTAGCACACTGAAAACTTCACCTGCAACATGGTGGGATAAACCCTGAGTACTCGAATGTACTCAGCTAGACTTACCTGACAGGAGAGAAAAATAAAAGTTTCTCAAGTGTATGCAAGGCTATTTGGTGGAGTTGGTTGGATAGCATAACTTTGCCAAAAAGAGCATTACTATCATGAGTCCTTACTTCCAACCTTTTAGTCAATATTTTAGCATCAAGTTCAATTAAGCTACCATAGCTAGATTTTGCACCTATTCTATAGCAATCACTTGATTAATAAGCATCACATTAATAACCATATCCGATTTATCATGTAGCCATCATCATCATCATCATCATAACCATTAAGTTTCATTTAGTGTATCTACGTTGCCGCTGCTCAAGTCAAGTTCTCACTATCCGGGAGAGACGGCGATTCGAATCGATTCCTATCCAGCTGGAGGGGTATTCCTAGCACTCACCCAAGCATACCTCGCGAGGGCAGCTCGGATCACCTTTAGGACAACTCTGGACCAATTCGCGAGTCCGTACGGCGCCGCACCCCCAGGGACTGCCAATCTGCCAGGGTCAGGACTCTAGCCTGACACCTTAGTCTTACGCCATTGACTCCCCGCACATTCTTGCTACCAACCGGGGTGCGCACTTTAACCGATCGGGGTATCCGGCCGGAGATGCACTCGTAGGCTTCGCGGTCGAAACGACTTATCCGGCCAACTAAGTGTTAGGCATACGTTCAACATGACGAGAGGACGTACAGCGTATCGGTCCTTAAACGACACAGACCGGGATAGATCCACACCCAAGACCTCCATTCCTTGTTGCTTCACTATCGTCATCCTGCTCGGTCTCAAATTCATTATTAACACCATGGTTATTTTCACGATAGCAAATATAGCCAACCATGATCAGGTATCCACCCATCTCTCGTAGGTGACAGGAAATCACCTGGCTTCTACCGAGCTAAGCATAGCTAAGCATAGAACGTCTTCCTTATACTAGTAAGGGTTCACGTAGTTTCATATAGTGAACAAGGTAGGAAATATGCACCAACGGTGTTTCACTCAACTCCTATCACCTAATGCATCATATAAAGTTATACTCTTGTGCTTTTGTAAAAAGAGAGGGTAGGAGACTTAGAATGCACCGGGGCTTGCCTGGAATCCGACACAAGTCAGGTAAGTTAGCTTGCGCCATCTTGACGACATCCAAGTTCACAACACTTGTGTAGTCCTTCCATCATCCCGATAGGTCCACCATCACATCCTTCACATGGTTTATCTAGCGTACCTAAATGAGATGCAAGATGCAAGCGTATGAACACATAGAAGTGTAATAGACAAAGCATCACACACAAGAAGCATGGCAAGAGCATGGTTACACTAAACATACTGAAGCACATCTCATTGTTCAACTTAATGATTACACAACCAACATGCTAAGTCAACAAGGAATGCAACACTAAACATATTAGACATGGCATGCATGTTTCACAAGGTCTCAGGTATATTAACTTGGCCATTACCAAAGACATGAGTCATACATAGCAATATACCAAGCAACAACAATAAAAGGAATCTGCCATTTTTAGGACTGTTAACAGCAGCTGAGAAAATAAATCATAACTGGAGTTACACAACTCCAAAAGATATGCAATTATCTACATTTCATCTTTAGACATCAAAGCATGATTCCAACTTAAGCTGGTCGAAATTATAAAGTTCTAGAATCTGTGTCTGACAAACAGAGAGCAGCCATTTCTGGAATCAAACTTTCAATAGACATAACTCACAAACCACAAGGCCAAATACTACCAAATTTTAACAGCATCTAGATAAATAAATTATCTACAACCTTTCTATAAACAAGATTCCCAGAAAACATCATTTACATATTGTAATCCAAACAGTTCCAGAAACTGTCCAGAAACAACAATTGCAAACAATTAATTATTAACCTATGTTTCAAACATGCATTTTAACAAAACCATTGTTACCAACAGTTTGCACATATCTAAAGAACACCAGAAAACATAGTGGTCATTACCAAATAAATTTATTTAATGCCTTTCTTAATTTATTTGTATAATAAGGTAAATTAAATAACATATAGCGAAATGCTCAGTAAATTCCACCAAAATTACAGTAGCTTCTACGTACTATTCACAGTCCACTGTACAAATTTCATTGCATTTGGATAAACATAGCAACATCTATGAAAAAGACAAATTGCTATTGCAATTAACCATGTGAGAACAAGATAAATGCACAAATCATATTTTCTTCAAACACATGACCATATTATATGTCAACATGATACAACAATATCATATAATTGTTCAGGACCAACATTTTCCATTTTCACATTTTTATTTATAATTATAAACCATTTATCTAGCCCCATGAAGACATCTCTGTTCAAAACATGGACAGAATCTATCATGCCACATTAAACAGCCATAACTTGAGTTTCATATGCCCATAAATTATGGTTATGTACTTTATAGAAAGCTTACTAAATTTTTAACAACTTTGTTATAAACATCTAGAGCTATATCTACAACTAACAAGGCCTTACATAACAAACAATGCATCCCTGTCTAGGTTTAGACAGATACTGAAACAGTAGTTTAAACTACTATAACTAAACATATGCTTGACTAAAAATTATGCTATTTAGCTTGATAGAAAGATTATGAAAAGTACTACAACTCATGTATTTTCATCCAGGCATGATTCGCAACCTAACTAAGCCAAACAATATAAACATGCAGACCTACTCAGAATATGAGCAAAGCAGTACATGGCATTTGTGATTTTTCTAACTCTTAATATGTCATACCTAAATTCATGAAACTTTTACCAGACATCAAATATTATATGTAAAGCATGTCACAATATGTTCACATTTAGTTGACCAATATTACAGTGGTTATGAAAAAGACAAATATAACAAGCAATTAATACCTAACTGCATAAATCTATTTTTACGGCTAAAACTGCAAACTAAGCCATGCTATATTATAGATCTACTGCATAGAGAAGTTTACAAGGATTCCAAAAAGTCCAAATTTGCTATTTTACGACTATTCTATGAATTACTATACATTTCCAAAGTTCATCTATGAAATCTGCAAAAACAAAAGAAAAGGAAAACAGATCTTGCACGGGAAACCCTGGATTTTCATGAATCACGCTGCAGCCCATAAGCACTATTCATATGAGTCTTAGCTTCGCATCTGGAACCCTGAGTTGTTTCATATTCTAACCCGAGGTCTCTGTCTACGAATGGAAGGGAATGGAGGTCGGCCATTCAATGGCGACACTGGAGCCAAGGACGCCCTGGGGCTTGGCCACACCCAGCCTTGGCCACGCTAGGCCGCTGCATCTGCACGACCACGAGCAGTAGCAGTGCAGCAGCAGCTCGAGCTCCGCTCTGCAATGGCGATGGGAACAGAGAATGCACACGGAGATAGAGAGTGCAAGAGGAAGAGAGGTGGAGCAGACCGTTGGCAAGCGCTCGGGAGTGGAGGGGGACAGGGAGGGCTCTCTGGTGCTCGTCCACAATGGTACGGAGAGAGGACAAGGCAAGGTGGAGGTGGGAGACATGGTGGGAGCGCCTTGCTGCATGGTCGCCACGCACAGGCCACGTGCTGGCCTTTCACGCATTCTCCCGAACAGGTGTCGTGTGATGGTTTGGATGCTGTGGGATGCGATTTTGGGCCAGCTACGGGCCAAATTAGAACTTGGGCCAAAAATGAAGTTTGTTGTCCTCGTGCTGCTCTACATTTTTCATTTAAGGGTGATGGCCATTAGAGTTGTAGATTAATGGATAATCTGATGCCAACCCTTGAGTGTCAATGAATTGACAATGATTAGCAAAACTCAAAATGATGGCCAAAACAAAGTCAAACTGGTGCCATCTTTTTACATGCTATTGTACACAATATGTACTCCAACTTTTATTTTGGGACCCAAACAAGTTGTTTAGTAAAATTTGAAGAACGCGGAATGCCAGATTCAATTTCAAACTTAGAAATTCGAAGTGATGGAAATTACAGCAGATTCAATTTTGTGGCTCATATTTGACATGCTTAGAAGATGATCCAGACTTGGGCACTTTAACAAGGTTTGTAGCATACAAACTATAATACAACTTTTATTAAAGGACCTTATACTGTTTTGGCATGGTTAGTAAGATACAAGGCTCCCAACTTGAATACCCAAAACCGAAACACTATTTTGACTTGGTCAAATTTCTGGAGTTCAATTTGAGTGATCACTATAGGTAGTGATGGATGCAGGACACATGAAAGAGGTTCCATTAAAGGACCTTATACTGTTTTGGCCTGGTTAGTAAGATACAAGTGAAAGCCCAAGTTTGGTTTTGGTAATTAATGACACCAAGTTGCTAATGCCTTGTGTTTAAGTGATTTGAGTTAGGCATAGCAACACATGTGATGAAGGTGCATGGTGGCATGGAAAGATGGCCACATAATCACAAAGGGATGAAGCATGAAGTGAAGATCATGGTGATAGACGAGGAGCAAAGTTATCAAGGCAAAGGTATAAACATAGGGTTTTACTTTTGCCGGTCCAAGATGAGTAGAGAAGTGATTGACCGAATTTAGGATAGATAGCCGACTATCAAGAGGGGAAATCACGGTCATCTCTCAAATCAAGTGCTACTAGGTTCATATCTTGAGCATATGCATTAGGATCTAGTAAAGTGCTAACTTAACTTCTTTGGGAAAATGTTTGTGAAAAGCTAACACACATGCACTTTGGTGGTGGACACTTGTTGGTGTTAGCACTTTTGCAAAGGAGGTGGAGTTCCTAGGGTTGAGAGGGGTTTGGGTTCCTCTCCCCCTCATTCGGCGCTTTTGAGAAAAATAAGTGTATATTTTCTATTGCGCCGGTGGGAATTTTGGAGAAGTCGTGGGAGTGTTTTCTCACTGAGAAACAATCACCGGACGCTGAGTGCGGAGGCACCGGACGCTGGCCTCAGAGTCCGGTGTGCTTGACCCTGCTAGGGTTGAGCACCGGACGCACTCTGTGAGCATCCGGTGGTTAGCGTCCGGTGTGCGGATGTTTTGCAACCCTCTCTGCGCATGGGTCCAGTGAGCACCGGATGCTACCGGTGCTTAGTGTCCGGTGACCCGCAGGTTTGCGGAACTCTCTGCGCATGAGTCCGGTGTGCACCGGATGCGTCCGGTGATCCGTAGGTGACCGTTAGGATCTAACACGCGGGATTCAGGATGGACACGTGGCCAACTCCAGTGCACCGGACGCAGGGAGTCAAGCGTCCGGTGCTCACTTAGTAGCGTCCGGTGCCCCCGTTTTCAGCCCAGTGAAAGTGGCCAACGGCTAGTTTCTTTGAGGGGCTTATAAATAGAAGGTGGCCGGGTTTGGGAGGCTCTCTCTTGCACATTTGATTACTTGAGACATACATTGAGCTAGAGAACACTCCCTCCACTCATCTCCTTGCTTGTTTGCTAATCCTAGTGAGATTGAGTGAGATTCAAGTGCATTGCTTTGAGAGTTGCATTTAGTGGCACTTGATTCTTGAGTTTGTTGCGGATTTCTTGTTACTCTTGGGTGTTTCCCGATGCCCTAGATGGCTTGGAGCAGTGGTGCTGTTGAGCTCGTGACTGGAGATTGTTTCGAGCCTCACCAAGTGATTTGTGAGGGGTTCTTGAGCCTTCCCCGTGGGAGATCGCAATTGGCTACTCTAGTGGATTGCTCGTGGCTTGGTGGATCCCCATCTTATGAGTGGATGTGCGGCACCCGCTGAGGGTTTGGCTTTGGATTGCCAATTAGCTCGTGATCCATCAAGTGGGTGTATCGCTACAACGAGGAGTAGCTTGCCTGGAAGCAAGTGAACCTCGGTAAAAAATCTTGTGTCATCTCTTGCCGAGGATTCTCTTGTGATTGTGAGTGATTGATTGGATATATCTCTACTCTACAACGTTGGTATAACAATCACTCTCCACTCCTTTACTTACTTGTATTCCTTGCTAGTTGTATAGCTTGTTTAGTTTAGTCTTATTGTTTAGGAGTGTAACTAGCCTTCTCTTGTTGTTGTCCTTTAGTGTTTAGCCTTGTACTAGTTTGTATAGGTGGCTTGCTTAGCTTAGTTGAGCTAGTGCTAGAATTGCTTCGCCTTTCGTTTTACTAACTCACTTGCTTAGTGAAGTTTGTCAATTTTTTAAATAGGCTATTCACCCCCCTCTAGCCATTTGGACCTTTGAAGTGGTATCAGAGCCGAGGCACCGTTTATTGGAGGCTTAACAACCTACGATGAAGAAATGGCTCTTAGTTTGCATATCAACAACACCAAGAAGACACCTTACTTTGATGGCACAAATTATGCTTATTGGAAGGTCAAGATGACCGCCCATCTCAAGTCAATCAATAGAGAAGTTTGGAAGGTGACCGAAACAAAGTTTGAGGTTGCAAATGAGAATGCACCAACACCGGTTGAAGAAAAGAAGCTTCAATGCAATGACATTGCAATTAGTGCTCTTCATGAAGCTCTTGATGACAAAACCTTTGAGCAAATCAAGAACATTGAGGTTGCTCATGATGCATGGGCAAAATTAGAAGAAACATTTGAAGGCACCAAAGTACCAAGATCGCCAAGGCATACATCCTCCAAGAAAAGTTCTCAAGCTTCAAGATGCAAGAAGATGAAAGTGTGCCGGAGATGTTTCACCGGTTGCAAGTCATTGTGAATGAACTCAAGGCACTTGGGGAAGAAGTAAAAGATAGTCAATTCTCTATGAAGTTCTTGAGAAGCTTGCCCAAGAGATTTGACACGTTGATCACCGTGCTAGTCAAGACAACACTTAGTGAATCAACTCCCGAACAAGTCTTCCAAGAACTAATGACCGATGATGCTTATAGAGAAGATGATGAGAAGGATGAGTTGATCAAGAAAAAGAAGAAGGATGGTGAGAAGAAGGGTGACGAAAAGAAGAAGAGTGTGGCATTCAAGGCCTCCACATCCAAGGGCAAAGCCAAGCAAGAATCAT
This sequence comes from Sorghum bicolor, assembly GCF_000003195.3. Lineage (NCBI taxonomy): Eukaryota > Viridiplantae > Streptophyta > Magnoliopsida > Poales > Poaceae > Sorghum > Sorghum bicolor. Next base: position 21,693,594 of record NC_012879.2, read on the forward strand.
CAAGTGGAGAAGAAGCAAGCTCTTGTGATAGTGATGAAGATGAGGAGATGGCTCTTCTTGTCAAAAGATTTGGCAAGTTTATGAAGAAGAAGGGCTGTCGAGCAAGAAGAAAGAAGAGCTCCTCCAAGAAGAATGACCATTCCATGAGGTGCTTTAGATGCCATAGCAAGGATCATCTCATCGCCAAGTGTCCTTATGATAGTGATGATGAAGATGCTATCAAGAAGGAAAGAAAGAAGCAAAAGAAGAAGCAAGAAAAGAAGGAAGGCTCAAACAAGAAGAAGGGTGATGCCCATGTTGCAACTTGGATAGTGATGACTCCTCAAGTGACGATGAGAGCACCAAGAAGAAGGCGCATGCTAGCATTGCAATTCAAGGAAAGAGCTCCATCTTCGACACTCCATCATGCTTCATGGCTAAGGCCACTAAGGTATCATCCGATGATGAGAGTGACCATGATAGTGATTGTGATAGTGATGATGATGAACCAACTAAAGATGAACTAATCACTATGCTAGAATATTGCACTCATCACTATAAAGAAGCTAGAAAGGAGTGGAAGGCCTTGCTTAAGGATAAGAAAACCCTTGAGCAAGAACTTGATGAGCTTAGAGCATCTTATGAGAGTCTACAGGAAGACCATAAGAAGCTTCAAAAGGCTCACACTAAGCTTGAAGAAGCTCATTCCTCTCTAGTTAACAAATGTGAAAACGAGCCAACCAAAATTGAGAAAGCTAAAACTTGCAACATAGGCCTAACATGTGATATCTTAAGTAAGCCTATTGTTGTTGCTTCTACTAACCCTTCATGTAGCACATCTACATCATCCTCATCTAGTGGTGATGGTTTCACTTGTGACACCACACTAAAAGTTGAGAATGAAATTCTCAAGAAGGAGGTGAAAGAGCTCAATCACACACTAGCCAAGGCTTATGGTGGTGAGGACCGCTTGCTTATGTGCTTGGGTAGCCAAAGAGCTTCTCTCTATAAAGAGGGATTGGGCTATAACCCCAAGAAAGGCAAGGCCGCCTTTGCTCCTCACAAAACTAGTTTTGTGAAGAACAATGGCCGGTATTGCAAAACTTGCAAGCAAGTTGGTCACTTAGAGCAACAATGCATGAACAAGAAACCCAAAGCCAATGTATCCTCAATTAAGCTTAATTCTTTCTATGTGCTTACCAAGATACAAAAGGTGTTCATGCTAAGTTCATTGGTGCACCATGGATGGGCTCAAAGAAGAAAGCCATTTGGGTACTAAAGAGCTTGGTTGCTAACCTTGGAGGACCCAATCAAGTTTGGGTACCTAAAAAGAATTGATCTTGTCTTGTAGGTCAATTACAAAGCTGGAGGAAGGCATTGGGTGCTTGATAGTGGGTGCACTCAACATATGACCGGAGAGTCTTGTATGTTCAAATCAATTGATACAAATCAAAATGGTGGCTTTGATTCTATCACCTTCGGCAACAACAAGAAAGGCAAGGTCAAGGGGCTTGGTAAAATTGCTATCTCAAATGACATGAGCATATCAAATGTGTTCCTAGTTGAGAGCCTTGATTTCAATCTCTTGTCAATTGCACAACTTTGTGACCTTGGCTTCAAGTGCATCTTTGGTAGTGATGATGTTGAGGTTGTTAGTGTTGATGGATCAAACTTGATATTCAAAGGATTTAGGCATGGTAGCATATACTTGGTTGATTTCAATGATAGTGACACTCAATTGACATCATGCCTAATGTTGACGGTTCTTAAGTATCAATTTTAATTATCAAATAAACAAGAGAAAGGACCAATATGCAACCAACACTTAGAATTAGGGTTTGATCTGACAGAATTCCACGAGTTTTGTTGTTTATCTGTTTCTGCAGGGGGTTATCAGGAAATAAGGAAGAAAGGCCCACATGTCGGGATTACATAGAGATATCAACGCACCGCGTAATTTTACATCATCTAGAAGACTCCAGAAGCCACGAGACCGAAGCGGAGGCGAAACTGGGCCAGGCCCAGGGCGCCCGCCCTGGTAGCCTGGGCGCCCTCCCCCCTCTGGAGCCAGATCAGGACTCTCTTTGTTCGGGATATTCCACCGACCTATTGGATCAAGAAAAACATAGTACCACCTCGCCTATCGACCCAAAAACGCATAGAAGGGGAGGACTATATAAGCAAGGCCCCCCTGGCCCCTGGAGAAGACATGAAGAAATTATCATAGAGACTGAGGGGTGCCCTCGAAGGAAAACCTCTTCTCTAATTAATATTTCTTTTTAGGCTTAGCAATCAATGTAAGGTAGAAATAGATCTTCTAGTTTCTACTAGATTGAGAGAGATAGAGTGGAGGTGTTGATTGGAGGAAGCCCGGCCTGTCGGTGTCTACTCCAAGCTTGTACCTGCGGGATCAAGTTCTCCTAACCCGAAGCTTGCTCCTAGGATTCTTCAGTAATTCGACTTCTAAATTCTATAAGTTCTTGTTTTATTGTTCTTATGGTTTATGAGTTTACTTTAATCTCTTCGCGTAGAGTTTAGAGTAATCATTGCTGGCGTAAATGTGGTGTTTAGGCTGGGGTACTCATAGATATTCCCTGACTAGCTGGACCATGGTAGTAGTGAGGAACGTGACAATTCCGAGCTACCTTTGTAGATCACATCTCGTTAGCAGGAAGGATAGGGTTTATAGGTGCGGGTTGAACATCCTTTGTGGTGTCTAGATTCCGTTAGCCTCCCCATTAGAACAGTAGATCATCCTTACCAAGGTTAGAAGGAGACTACGGTTGCAGTCTTCTCTATTTATCACTCACATCGAAAGACATTCTTTGTGCCTAAAGGTTAGTAGTAATAGACCGGTTAGTCAGATGCACTCTTTCTCCTAGTGGTAAAAAAATAAATACGATACTCTGGATAATTTCCCGGGTGAAGTGGTCACCGATATCCGTGCGCTTGCGGATCAATTCCTTATTGCGTTCCCAAATATCAACTAGCATTTCTGGTGCCGTTGCCGGGGAGAAAGACGGTTGCTGAGATAACCTGTGTCTTGCTATTAGCTTGTATCTATACTTTTATCTTTTTTATCTTTTATATTATTTATTTATTTTCTTTATTCTTACCTTATGGAAAACCAAAATTCTAAATCGATCCATGAGTCTGCAATCCCTTTAGCAACTGACCTTTTACCATGGGAATCATCACAGCCTATCCAAACATCCCAGTATAAGTTAAGTTCTAGGTTGATTGCCATGATTCAAAACCTATCTTTTTCGGGAAAGGAAGACGAAAACCCTTACCTTCATATTAGAGATTTTGAGCAAACATGTGATTGTCTTCGCATTGAAGGCATTTCTAATAAGACTTTACGTTGGAAGCTTTTTCCTTTTTCTTTAAGGGGAGAAGCTAGACAATGGTACAGTCAGAAGGTAAGTCAACAACAAGGTGAATGGGGAGTTTTACGAGCCAACTTTTGTCTAGATTTCTATTCCCTTGACCGTATAGCCGACCTTAGACTCGAAGTCCTATCTTTTAAACAAAAAGATAATGAAACTTTGGGAAAATCCTGGAAACGTTTTTCTGATCTTTTAGAATCTGGTCCAAACCTTAATCTTGAAGACCCTGTTCTTTTATTTCACTTTTTTCGAGGTCTTCAGAAAAATCACAAACAAATGCTTCACACAATGTCTAGAGGTTCTTTCTTTCGCATCCCTGCTGATGAAGCTAGAGTGATCCTAGATAGAATCCTAGAAGCTGAGATGGATAATACCCTTCTTGATGAAACCTACGAAGCCGAAGTAGACACTCTGCCAAATTCTTCATCTACTTTAGCTATCCCAAGTTCTGAGCCACAAGAGGAAGAAATTCCACCACCGGACTTCATGCTGGATATAGAATCCGATCTTTTTGCCGATTTTGGAAATATTTCAAACTACCATTCTATTGACAAACCCCAAAACGGCCAATTTAGCATTTATTTACCAAGTGAATATCAATTGAGAGAGCTTATCTCAGTCATGAGTAGCGAATGGTTGGAGGAATCAGAGCTTTCCTCTGATGTGATCCGTTTGGACACACCCTCTATAACTATACGCTGTGCTTATAATTCTGATCGATTTAATGCTCTCTATAATCCTGTTGTGGGGATCAACATCATGTCTGAATCCTTTGCACTTAAACTATTTAAAAATTTTGTCTTAACCCCCACAACGAAGGTCATAAAGGAATCTTCGGGACGATTAGTCCCCAGTCTTGGAATTATTAATGTCCTACCTCTTACGGTAGAAGGCTCCATGGTTCATTTGAACTTCTATATCTTTGATACATGGGACTTCGACCTATTGATAGGACAACCTTTTAGAAGACTTCTTTATGAAGGTCATACTGGAAAGCTACACATTTCTTTTGGAAAAACCTTTAAATTCCCAATAATAATTTCACACTCCTTAAACAATAAGGCCGAGTCATATCTTTTGCCTGATCCTATGGAGGAAGTAAAGGCTGCATCTCTAGAGCTTTTAGATGAACCAGACTTAGAAGACGAAACTCCTTTCTTCACATAAGAAGAAGACGAACCTTCCGAGCCTGAACCCTTAGATGAGTTTGCAGAAACACCTAGACCTCCCATAGAGCTTAAAACTTTACCACCCGGTCTTACCTATGCTTTCCTAAACAATAATCCAGAGTTCCCTATGATCATTAGCGATAAACTCACTCAGGATCAAACTCTGCGATTAATGACCATTCTTGAGAAACATCACTCAGTTTTTGGCTACTCACTTCAAGATCTTACAGGAATCAGTCCTATGATTTGTACCCATCGTATTCCAACAGATCCTTCTGTTACACCCTCTCGAGAACCCCAACGTAGACTTAATAATACTATGAGAGAGGTAGTTAAAAAGGAAGTTATAAAGTTGCTGCATGCAGGGATTATATATCCTGTGCCGCACAGTGAGTGGGTGAGCCCAGTACAAGTTGTGCCCAAAAAGGGAGGCATGACAGTTATTATGAATGAAAAGAACGAGCTAATTCCGCAACGCACCGTCACAGGATGGCGGATGTGCATAGACTATAGAAAACTAAATAAAGCCACGAGAAAGGATCACTTTCCTTTACCTTTTATAGATGAGATGCTAGAGCGGTTAGCAAACCATTCGTTCTTTTGTTTCTTAGATGGATATTCAGGGTATCATCAAATCCCGATCCATCCCGATGATCAAAGCAAAACCACTTTTACATGCCCATATGGAACTTATGCTTATCGTAGAATGTCTTTTGGGTTATGTAATGCACCAACTTCTTTTCAAAGATGCATGATGTCTATATTTTCTGATATGATTGAAGAGATTATGGAAGTTTTCATGGATGATTTCTCTATTTATGGAAAAACTTTTGATAGTTGTCTTGAAAACTTAGACAAGGTTTTGCAAAGATGTGAAGAAAAGCACTTAATCCTTAATTAAAAAAATGTCATTTTATGGTTACGGAAGGAATAGTGCTAGGACACTTAGTGTCTGAAAGAGGTATTGAGGTAGACAAAAGCTAAAATTGAAGTAATTGAACAACTACCTCCACCTGTGAATATAAAAGGAATTCGAAGCTTTCTTGGCCATGCTGGTTTTTATCGTAGATTCTTAAAAGATTTTTCATTTATTGCTAGACCACTTACTCTTTTGCTAGCCAAGGATGCTCCTTTCGAATTTGATGATGCATGTCTAACATCTTTCAATTTATTAAAGAAAGCACTCATCTCTGCACCAATCATTCAACCCCCTGATTGGTCGTTGCCTTTTGAAATTATGTGTGATGCTAGTGATTATGCTGTGGGGGCAGTATTGGGACAAACTAAAAATAAGAAGCATCATGCAATTGCTTATGCCAGTAAAACTTTGACAGGAGCTCAACTTAACTATGCAACCACTGAAAAAAAGCTTCTGGCTGTTGTCTTTGCCATTGATAAATTTAGATCTTATTTAGTTGGAGCTAAAATAATTGTTTACACTGATCATGCTGCACTAAAATATTTGCTCACTAAAAAAGATGCTAAACCTCGCCTGATTAGATGGATCTTATTACTCCAAGAATTTGACTTAGAAATAAAAGATAAAAAGGGAGTAGAAAATTCTGTTGCTGATCACTTGTCTAGAATGTATTTTAAGAATCCACAGGAAACCCCCATCAATGATTCACTCCGGGACGACATGCTCTATGGGATTAACAGGTCTGACCCCTGGTATGCAGATATTGTTAATTTTATGGTTTCAGGGTATGTACCACCAGGAGCAAACAAGAAGAAGCTTATTCAAGAAAGTCGTTCACATATATGGGATGAGCCATACCTCTTCCGAGTATGCTCTGATGGCTTACTCAGGAGATGTGTGACCACTGAGGAAGGATGGAAGATCATCGACAGATGTCATTCATCACCATATGGAGGTCACTATGGAGCATTCCGTACACATTCAAAGATCTGGCAGTGTGGATTCTATTGGCCTACAATGTATGAAGACACGAAGCAATATATCATAAGATGTGGGCCATGTCAAAGGCACGGAAACATAAATACAAGGGATGCAATGCCACTCACCAACAACCTTCAGATTGAGCTCTTTGATGTCTGGGGAATAGACTACATGGGTCCATTTCCTCCATCAAAGAAGTGCGAGTACATCTTGGTGGCAGTTGACTATGTCTCCAAGTGGGTAGAGGCATTACCTTGCAAGCATGCCGACAACGTCAGTTCAAAGAGGATGTTTGAAGAAATTATATTTCCAAGATTTGGAGTCCCCAGAGTAGTGATAAGTGATGGAGGAGCACACTTCATCGACAAACGCTTCAAGCAATATCTATCAAGACATGGAATCCGTCACAACGTCGCTACCCCCTATCATCCTCAGACAAGTGGCCAAGCAGAGACTTCCAACAAACAAATCAAGAATATTCTTCAGAAGACAGTAAATGAAATGGGAACGGCGTGGAAAGACAAGTTACCCGATGCACTCTGGGCATACCGGACAGCATACAAGACCCCAATTGGAATGTCTCCATACCAATTGGTGTACGGGAAGACTTGCCATCTACCTGTTGAACTAGAGTTCAAAGCACACTGGGCCATAAAGAGATGGAATATGGACCTAGATGTTGCTGGAGATTATAGAAGAATGCAACTATCGGAATTGGAAGAATGGCGAGAAAAGGCATATCATAATTCAAAGATTTACAAAGAAAGAGTCAAGAGGTGGCATGACAAGGGAATCAAGAAGAAGGAGTTCACACCCGGAGATAAGGTATTACTTTTTAATTCCAGGGTGAAGCTTTTCGGGCATGGAAAACTCCGGAGCAAATGGGAAGGACCATTCAAGGTAATCAATTCATCATCCCACGGAGCTATCACACTTCAAAACAGCGAAGGTACGTTATTCAAGGTAAATGGTCAACGTTTTAAATTATTTTTAGAGCCCAATGTGGAATTTGAAGAAATAGACGTAGTCCATTTTTACCTTCCCATGGAGAATTAGAGCCCGACACTTTTGGTCTAATGGTTTTGGGTCATATATATATTTTTCTAAATAATTTCGCATCTAGAAACGCGCTCGGAAAAGTGGGCCCACAGAGGGGCCAGAGAGAGGGCGGGCGCCCAGGTCAAGTGGGCGGGCACCCAGCCCGTGTTCCCTCTCGGTCCCGACTTTCTCTGTTATGGAAAATGCACTTAGGGTGATCCGAATAATCCCTCGGATGGAAAGTTTTGCACGCACATCGACGGGAGCAACCCGAACAACCCATAGAGGCACCCTTTTGACCCCTATATAAACAGACCCCTGACGTCAGTTTTCAAATACCAAGCCACCAAGCTTTCTCTCCTTCAATTAGAGCTTGATTAGCTCTCCTTCAATTAAAATTTTATTAGTTCCTTGCTGTTCCAATGGCCGAGAAGTACCACGACGATTGGGAAGTCGTCCCCTTCAACCTCAACAAAGAGCGTGTGGAAGACCCCGATGCCCGTGCTCTCGTCCCGGCCAACACAGAGCGACAGCTAGAAGCCATGCCATTACGCCAACGCAGCTCCGCCCAATCTTACCATGCTCAACCAGTTCTCACCGCACCACCACAACCCCTACTCCTCAAAGGATCATCATCCAAGACGAAGACCACTATCAAGGTGCCAACTGGCACGAGGATCCTTCCACCTCGACCCAATGAGAGGGTCGTTGGAGTCAAGACCAACCGGAGCGGCGAGATCAGCAGTATTCGCTACACTACAGAGGAGGAAAGGCCTTACTTTGAAGGGATTAGAGCAGCCAAAGTCCGTTTCATCCATCCAAAGGCAGCCCCGAAGCACTCTCTCAATGCTTTTGAGACACCTCCCAAGCGTCGCAAGACTATAATGGATATTGATGAGGAAGTTCGCAGGCTAGATAGAGTTATCATAGATCTCCAGTCCTCAATTAATTTCCTCACTAGGCAGCTCTCTAACCACAACACTATTATACTAGGCCTTAGGCAGGATCTGGCCAGTGCCAATAAGAAGATCAAGGAATTAGAGCGCCGCTAAGTTATCTAGATTATACCTTGAGGCAATGCATCTTAGTCATCTATCTTTAAATTCGGTTTAAGTTTGCTATTATCATCAGTTTGCTATTATTAGTTTGCTATCAGTTTGCTATCAGTCTTTTGTAATAAATGCCTCAACATCAATAAAGAGTATTACTATTATTATTATTATGTCTTGTGTGTCTCTACTTTATTTTTGTGCAAGAAAGCAGAAAACAAGTATGGGGGAGATCCCTCGACATGCCAAACACACTCCAACTACACCACTCCACCACTCAGGTACACACTCTGCACACTTTACTTCATACATACATTTATTCTGGATTATGCAGATTACTGTTTCCGACATGATAAGATAAAAAGATTAAAATATTTCTAATCATGATTAATCTCAATTTATGATATTTCCTGAAAACTTGCAATTATTATAAAATCATTTTAAAAACCTGTGTTACTTAAGTCAATTGGAATATGTGATGGTAGAGTATGAGTTTCTTATTCTTGATATCATTGTTGCTTGGAGAATTTATTTCAAAATATTCAAATTTCTAGCTACCATCCTCAGTGTTTCATATGCCTGATAAAACTGAAAATATTAATTATAAAAGCTATCTGCTCTGTATTGAGTTTGTTCAAAATGAGTTAGACCTTTGTTGAGAGATTTATCATGCTCCTATGATCAAGACAGTATTTCAGTAAGATTCACTCTTCCGAAGTATTATTGCATTAGAGGCATGGGCTATGCAAAAATAGAAATATTTCGAGAAAATAAAAAGGAGCAAGTGCTCGACAACCTCGCAGAAAAAAATGGACAAGTGTCCGGTAGTAGAATTAGGGGTACCTCGGTATCCACTTAAAAAAAAGAGAAAAAAAATGATAGCCCATGGTCCCTCTAATAAGCAATATGCCAGTAAGAGTTGACAAAGATTTTAATTTCCAAAGTCTTTGATCTAAGAGTATGACATTTCCCTTCTCGGATCCTGTTTTGATCAGGCAATAAATGCAAAGTAAGTATGCTTGAGAATTTTTGCAAAATAAAACAGCCTCAGTGAGATATATATAAAAGATTATGAGTGATCTGAGAGAACCTATGAGGATCAAAAGGTATCCTACTTTCTTTCAAAAAAAATATACAAACAACTCCAAGTGATAGGATTGAGAAGAAAGGATCTTTACTCTTAACAATATACCTCCCTGACTATGGTACACAATGGAATTTTTTAACACCCTGCAATTATAAAGAGAATGCTTTAAAATGTTTACCCCACATATTATTCTTAACCATCATTTTCTCGAGGACGAGTAAAAGCCTAAGTATGGGGGTATTTGTTGACGGTTCTTAAGTATCAATTTTAATTATCAAATAAACAAGAGAAAGGACCAATATGCAACCAACACCTAGAATTAGGGTTTGATCTGACAGAATTCCACGAGTTTTGTTGTTTATCTGTTTCTGCAGGGGGTTATCAGGAAATAAGGAAGAAAGACCCACATGTCGGGATTACATAGAGATATCAACGCACCGCGTAATTTTACATCATCTAGAAGACTCCAGAAGCCACGATACCGAAGCGGAGGCGAAACTGGGCCAGGCCCAGGGCGCCCGCCCTGGTAGCCTGGGCGCCCGCCCCCTCTGGAGCCAGATCAGGACTCTCTTTGTTTGGGATATTCCACCGACCTATTGGATCAAGAAAAACATAGTACCACCTCGCCTATAGACCCAAAAACGCATAGAAGGGGAGGACTATATAAGCAAGGCCCCCCTGGCCCCTGGAGAAGACATGAAGAAATTATCATAGAGACTGAGGGGTGCCCTCGAAGGAAAACCTCTTCTCTAATTAATATTTCTTTTTAGGCTTAGCAATCAATGTAAGGTAGAAATAGATCTTCTAGTTTCTACTAGATTGAGAGAGATAGAGTGGAGGTGTTGATTGGAGGAAGCCCGGCCTGTCGGTGTCTACTCCAAGCTTGTACCTGCGGGATCAAGTTCTCCTAACCCGAAGCTTGCTCCTAGGATTATTTAGTAATTCGACTTCTAAATTATAGTAAGTTCTTGTTTTATTGTTCTTATGGTTTATGAGTTTACTTTAATCTCTTCGCGTAGAGTTTAGAGTAATCATTGCTGGCGTAAACGTGGTGTTTAGGCTGGGGTACTCATAGATATTCCCTGACTAGCTGGACCGTGGTAGTAGTGAGGAACGTGACAATTCCGAGCTACCTTTGTAGATCACATCTCGTTAACAGGAAGGATAGGGTTTATAGGTGCGGGTTGAACATCCTTTGTGGTGTCTAGATTCCGTTAGCCTCCCCATTAGAACAGTAGATCATCCTTACCAAGGTTAGAAGGAGACTACGGTTGCAGTCTTCTCTATTTATCACTCACATCGAAAGACATTCTTTGTGCCTAAAGGTTAGTAGTAATAGACCGGTTAGTCAGATGCACTCTTTCTCCTAGTGGTAAAAAAATAAATACAATACTCTGGATAATTTCCCGGGTGAAGTGCTCACCGATATCCGTGCGCTGGCGGATCAATTCCTTATTGCGTTCCAAAATATCAACACCTAATTACCAAATCAAGTTTGGGTTGGTTGTGGCATAGAAGGCTTGGTCTTGTTGGAATGAAACAATTGAACAAACTTTTGAGGCATGACTTAGTTAGAGGCTTGAAGGATGTCACCTTTGAGAAAGATAAACCATGTAGTGCTTGTCAAGCTGGAAAGAAAGTTGGAAATGCACATCCCAAGAAAAGTGAAATGAGCACATCAAAGGCATTTGAGCTATTGCACATGGATTTATTTGGGCCAACAACATACACTAGCATTGGTGGCAACAAGTATGGATTTGTGATAGTAGATGACTACACTAGATACACTTACGTGTTCTTCCTCTATGACAAGAGTGATGTTTGTGATCTATTCAAGTCTTTTGTCAAGAGGGTGCAAAATGAGTTTGAAACCACTATCAAGAAGATTAGAAGTGATAATGGTAGTGAATTCAAGAACACAAGAATTGAGGAATTGTGTGATGATCTTGGCATTGGACATCAATTCTCTCCAACATACACTCCTCAATCCAATGGTGTAGTTGAAAGGAAGAATAGAACCTTGATTGATATGGCTAGATCAATGCTTAGTGAATACAATGTTAGCCATTCATTTTGGAGTGAAGCTATCAACACGGCTTGCTATTGTAGCAACCGTCTCTATTGCCATGGAAAGCTTGGGAAGACACCATATAAGCTATTGAACGATAGAAAGCCTAACATTGCATATTTTAGAGTGTTTGGTTGCACTAGATTCTCATCCGTAGGTGATCCGCAGGTGACACGCGGGATTCAGGACAGACAAGTGGCAAACTCCAGTGCACCGGACACAGGGAGTCGAGCGTCCGGTGCTCACTTAGTACGTCCAGTGCTCCCGTTTTCAGCCCAGTGAAAGTGGCCAACGGCTAGTTTATTTGAGGGGCTTATAAATAGAAGGTGGCCGGCTTTGGGAGGCTCTCTCTTGCACATTTGATTACTTGAGACATACATTGAGCTAGAGAACACTCCCTCCACTCATCTCCTTGCTTGTTTGCTAATTCTAGTGAGATTGAGTGAGATTCAATTGCATTGCTTTGAGAGTTGCATTTAGTGGCACTTGATTCTTGAGTTTGCTGCGGATTTCTTGTTACTCTTGGGTGTTTCCCGACGCCCTAGATGGCTTGGAGCAGCGGTGGTGTTGAGCTCGTGATTGGAGATTATTTTGAGCCTCACCAAGTGATTTGTGAGGGGTTCTTGAGCCTTCCTCGTGGGAGATCGCAATTGGCTACTCTAGTGGATTGCTCGTGGCTTGGAGGATCCCTATCTTGTGAGTGGATGTGCGGCACCCGCTGAGGGTTTGGCTTTGGATTGCCAATTAGCTCATGATCCATCAAGTGGGTGTATCGCCACAATGAGGAGTAGCTTGCCAGGAAGCAAGTGAACCTCGGTAAAAAATCTTGTGTCATCTCTTGCCGAGGATTCTCTTGTGATTGTGAGTGATTGATTGGATATATCTCTACTCTACAACATTGGTATAACAATCACTCTCCACTCCTTTACTTACTTGTATTCCTTGCTAGTTGTATAGCTTGTTTAGTTTAGTCTTCTTGTTTAGGAGTGTAACTAGCCTTCTCTTGTTGTTGTGCTTTAGTGTTTAGCCTTGTACTAGTTTGTACAGGTGGCTTGCTTAGCTTAGTTGAGCTAGTGCTAGAATTGCTTTGCCTTTTGTTTTACTAACTCACTTGCTTAGTGAAGTTTGTAGATTTTTTAAATAGGCTATTCACCCCCCTCTAGCCATTTGGACCTTTCAACAAGGCTCCCAACTTGAATACCCAAAACTGATACACTGTTTTGACTTAGCCAAATTTCTGGAGTTCCAAAACAGCACTACATTTAATCTTGTAAGCTCAATTTGATTAGGTTAGGGACCATACTGGCTCTTGACCGTTAAAGAACGTTTGTTCTATAGAATCTAAACGACAACTTTCATTTAAGGTCAAACCTCAGAACTAGTACAGAAGTTAAACTTTCACCTTGGTGAATGCAGCAACTTGATAAAGCTCAAACTAAGGTTTTAGGCTACTTAAAGCATTTTCTGGGCACAAGCTCAATATGAACCCTTCATGACTTTTGTTGTAGAGTTTATCTAGAGTAATTTGGGCAAGGTTGTAAGGATTGGTTGATGACCCATGGTTCTATTCATGTAATGAGGTCATTCCAACAAGCATGTAACTTATCGTTTCATGTGACCTTTTGATTCTAAACTTTATGAAACTTTTTGAGTGATCACTATAGGTAGTGATGGATGTGGGACACATGAAAGAGGTTCCATTAATGTCACCCAAGCATGCACTTTGAAAAAGGCCTATATGTAAGCAAGGGTGCATTCTCTAAGTTTAACTTGAGGCTCACTTTCATGGATTGACCTTAACATGATCACAACCACTTATCTTGGCATGTTTGAGCTCAAAACCTAAAGTCTAACTCGTGGCAAACACCTAGGGTGTTACAACCCTCCCCCTTAAAAGAATCTTGTCTCGATATTCAGGGCGAAAGACTTCCAATGGTAGAGAAGCATGTTATTCACTTCCAACATTAGCGATAGTAGTCAACTACTTAATTCCGAGCGTTAGAGGGGGCTAATTTTGATCAGCACACTTTCTGATACTTATTCTTCATAGTGAATTTTTGTCTAAAGAATTTCCTTCATTGACTTCAATGAAGCATTGTTACTTTGGGAGGAATTCAAGACAACATAGTTCTTTATTCCAAATGTATGATGGACGGTTCAGAGCACCATAAACTACTCATTACAATGTTTCCATCTTTGTTCACAAAGTTTGAAAAGCAGTCCTATACTAGAATGGATTGAGTACAACCTACTATAGGAGATGAGATCATGAACTGGATAAACATCCTTTGAGGTTATGAGAAACCAACAAACAATGTCTAATACAGCCATAAAGTCTAATCACTTAGATGCCAATTGATGGAAAGCTACATAAGGTTCCATGTGTGCAGTTCTCTTTCTTGATAACAACACTATATTATCCGAGCCTATCAAGTCAATGCTCACCATTCAAGGAATTTCATGGCTCCAAGTGTTAACAGTGATCTAGGTCATATCAGATACAACCTTTTAGGTAAAAAGGAACATAGAAAACACCGATGGCATGTAAGCATTAGATAAGCATTGCTAAGGATGGATGATAGCAAGATCTAGAGAACAACAAGAGTTGCAAGGATTATTTACTGAACTAGGGAAACAAGCTACTACCAAGCTGGTCAACTATAATTTCTTGTCATTAAGCAATTGCTTAGTATGTTGTGGGTCGACTTGCATTGTAGCAGAACAACTTGGTGAGACTACTTTTGACATTGAGGCTTTCTTTCTAGGGTCAAACAATAGCTCTAAGATAATAAATCTAAGATTTGTTGTTAACACTTTTCCAATTATTTTTTACTTGTAGAATGCCTAGATTGCTCAACTATCGGTTGATGTGATAGGGTAACAGCTAGGCACCAAAGGTGAAAGGACTCTTTTCTAGGTAATCCTAAGGCTCGTCTAATCAATTTTGAACAAAACCTTTGATAGCACCACACGCATAATGATGCTAACCGAGACTAGGGATGTGCTTTTCTCTAGCTTGTGACTTAGATATAGCATTTGGTACTATCTATGTGATTGTCCAAGATTGAGTTGACTTGACAACTCAAGGCCTAGAAAAGGAAATAGTATTTGCATCATGGATCAACATAATGTTTTCATCGCATAACATTATTTTATGAGACATAGCCTACAGGGCTATCATGGAGTTGTTTCCAAGGTAGTGATTAACCTTCTAACTGATAACTAATCAGTTGTCTCTGAACACTAAAAAGTTCCAAAACTTTCTTCTTTGGTGGCAACAATTGTAGTTGATGCATTTGCAGGCAGTCAAGGTCGAAGTTAGCCAAAAAGGAGATCACAATAGAGATGGT
Organism: Sorghum bicolor; assembly: GCF_000003195.3. NCBI lineage: Eukaryota > Viridiplantae > Streptophyta > Magnoliopsida > Poales > Poaceae > Sorghum > Sorghum bicolor. The sequence goes on from NC_012879.2 coordinate 21,708,623, forward strand.
TGATTATGACTGTGTGATCACCATGATCAAGATTTGGATCAATTCTTGTCTGACTGATAACTTGTCCAACTTTAAGTGTTGTGTGAACTTTGGATTCAATAGTGGCTGACACAAGTTACTCACTAAACGACTGATATCGTTACATGGGTAACAAATAGAGTCTCTTGTCTACCACCCCTTGCAGTCTACTAAGGTTTATGTTGGTAACCTATTCTTCAAAGCTTATCTTCTTAGCAACTTCAGAAGGAAGTCCTACTACATAAATATGATATAGACCTTCTGATTGGACATAAGGAATGATAACTAAGGAAAAACTCACAATGAGATGACACATCAGTGTAGTTTCATAATAGGTCATGACTAGCAACCACGATACCAGCGCATGCCGAGCAGCACAGTCTTGTGTGTGCACCCACAAGAGGCTCTCAGTTTCGTCGTGGCACCATTAGTCATTAATCATGACGCTATTACCGATCTTACAACCAACGTGAAATCTCACATGACATAGGTAAGTCTTGCATGTACAAGGATCAAGTGCAAGACAAAATTAAGCAAGCAAAGATGACAGCAAGATTTTGAGGTAACAACTAGAAGGTCAAAGTATGAGAACACGACACAAGACAGAAATAGATACGCCTTATGCCCATCAAGGTCATTACCTAACAATTAATTCATGAGATGCGGTCATGTTGGGTAGGAACATGAGATCAAAGCCGATAAGCATCCCAAGACTTGGGGATGTTGGAGGTGAATTAAGAAAACTCCAAAGGTAAAACCATTACGCCGATGAGAGATTGAGTTGATAAGGAGCTACATGATTTGTAAGCAAAGATTTAGAGATCGGCAATAAGAGATTGCATTACACAAGCTAAGCTTTGGGAGAGGCAACCGGGAGGTCCAATATGGATTTGGCATGGTCTTTGTAACTAGCAAAGAACAACTATAGTCAAAAGCTTTCTGTAGCGAGAACTTATCCTAGCTAGTTGGCTAGACAAGGATATTTGCAAACGGGTGCAGGACAACCATGGTATATGCAAGCATTTGAGGGTCTGGACATTGGTTTACGTATCAAGCGTAGGCATGGATGCTCCAACATTCAAAAGCTAACAGTCGAGTCTATAAGCTCGGCTCCTAAGAAAGGGAACCTAATTTGATACAACCAACAGACAATTAACATAACTTGAGTGCCATTCTAAGATAAAGCTATTTAACACTCGTGCTCGTTGTTGGGTATTCTTAACATCATTACCAAAAGTAGAATAAGTTCTCTAATTATCGTCGAGGACAAAACAAGAAACAACCTAGGCACGATCTAGATAACCAACATCCACACAACATAACAGTTTTAAGCAAGTACTTGAGAAAACTCAAACAATCATGCTTAAACAACCATTACTAAGCACAAGGCTTACATATAACAAGCATTTATCTATAGGGATACAACACATTTGTCCCACATACAAAGATTATGCTACAAGATGTGCTACAAAGCTAGTGGACATGGCTCAGTCTTTTAGGGAGAAGATGATTTTGAGATAGATAGTAAAAGGGCTCCAAAAGATTTTTTTTTGGCATGGCTGCACTATCATGCAAATGGACATACCACAAGCAAGAGTCTAGCATTTAGGAAAACTCAGTGGGAAAAGGTTATCAAACCTATGGAGTTAATTCAAAACTTAACAAGGTTGAAAAAGAATATCAGTCAGCTTTGCCTAAACTAGGATAGAGACTTGACATGAATTTTAGAAAATGATAACTATAGTTCTATTGATCGAACAAACATGATTTTTAATTTTATGGAAAACTTATCAAGTTATCTATTATTTTCTTATTATCATCTTAAGGTGCTTCTACAGCTAACAAGCACAAACAATACAAAGAAGACATATCTATTCAGATTTTTGACAGAATCTGTCATTCTACTTCACAATCTCATAACAGAAGATTTAGACCACCAAAAGTAGTGATATAAGACATTTTTTGGAAACCTTAACAAAAGTACTACAATTCTTCTATTAACTCCAAGACATGATTCCGTATGCACACTAGTCAAACAAACTAAACATTCAGATCTGTTTAGAACACGATCAGGATCTGACAACAAACTTCAAAAGTTCATAACTCCTAAACCATCAGGCCTATGGTCATGAAATTTTAGGATAGACTAGATATTGAAGTTGGCTACAACTTTGGTATTCACTATAATTACAGAAACACCATTATAGTCATGAAGACATTACGAGAATTGAAACTGCTCTAGCAGCAAAAATTCAACACACATATCGAGCAATGTTTTTCCTTGTTCTATTAACAAGAGAGCACACACGTGTATAACTCCAGTAGCTACAAACATTATTACCTAGATAAACAATAATTTAGTTTGGTGACAAGGAGGGATGAACATAAGAATCACAATTGCTTAAGTGAGGTTAAAGCATTTGCAAACTCTTGCATGAGCAATATATTCACCACTTGGCTAAACAAGCGGACACCTACAAGTTCAAGCATATAGCCTCAGCTATTTCTATTATAGGTAGGCCGTACTTTTACTTAGTTAATTAACATTAGAGGATTCATTGGAAAACATTCACATACATGTTCACCGACAAGCTTTAGCTTTCAAAGGATTGTAGATTCTTATAGAAGCAAACATTTCAAGGCTAGACACATCACACACTACTTTCAAGCAAAACTATTCAAGTAGCATGGAATATGGCAACTTTTGTATAGATTCACACAACAAAAAGAGTAGCATCACATCACTCACAAGTTACAAATTATTGGAACAAGGTGGGAGAAGCATTGTCATACATAATGCAACAATCATAAGGATGCATGCTTCGTCTTATTCGTCCTCACAAAATTGCCAACCTATGGTGGAATCACGTTCTATGTCGGTGGCATAACACCTACTCTCTCGACATATAGCTAGTCGTAAACTACGTTCAATCTATGCATTCGTGGTTAGTGTACCTGCAGAAGAATTTCATTTCAGCCCAACCCATCAATAGTATAAGTACAGAAATGAAAGTCTGTTCTCTAGGTTGAAAACTAAATACTCCAATATATATTCCCGAATATATATTCCAACATACTACCCATGTGAAGCACGCCCATGTATACACAGAGACATGTATACACGGTCATACCATCTAACCCACAATTAAGTACCTTCATACAGACATGTGTGTAACATGCAAATATTCCAGTAACCACATCTAACTCTCCCCTAGACCGACGGTTGGACGGTCATGCTCTCACAACTCATATTCTTACCTTAGTGTCAAGGTATGTAGATCTATACATCACCACTTAAACAAGTGGCATCCATACAATTCCACGCCGCATGGACGACGAAAGGAAAATATTGCTTAGCATGACGTAGAGGTATATGATCCATTCATTACCACTTAAGTAAGTGGCATCCATACTATTGCACGCCGTATGGACGACGAAAGTAAAAGTTGCAATAAAGTAAACCCCCCATAGTTAGTATCAGTTTACATAAAGCCACCTAGTTGTCCTTAATTGGGCATAATTGGAGGTTGTCGCTAGCATAGTTTTTGTAAATTAGTTTTGACAAGTTTTGCCTGTAGCTAAAGTTTTAGTCCAAATAGGATTTTTAAAACCAAAACTTTGTTTTTAAAATAGTGTACCTGATAGTATTATACTTAATCTTGCTCCGATACCAGCTGTGATAGAACCGCCCAATTTATACAAGTTTAAGTACGACTGTCCCCGTTTAACACATTGACACGCGCGTACTCTCACTTATATAAACCCGGTAGTCTGCCGAGTGTCACGAAGGACCTCGGTAAATCAACTTTACGCCAAGATCGCATGGTTAAGCAAATACACATCACATACACGGAGATTTGCAGCGGAAATAATATTACAGAAGAGTTCACAAATAATAATACAAGTTTGGATTTTCCAAATCAATTAGAAAACAACATAGCTTTCAAATGATTACAATAACATGAGTCATAAATACATTGCTAGCATAAGTGACATCCTCCGATAAAGCATGTAGATGGGAACACTATATAGAATTACCAAGCCCACCAGCGGTTAGCCACCATCTTTAGCAGACTGAAAACTTCACCTGCAACATGGTGGGATAAACCCTGAGTACTCGAATGTACTCAGCTAGACTTACCCGACAGGAGAGAAAATAAAAGACTCTCAAGGATATGCAAGGCTATTTGGTGGAGTTGGTTGGATAGCATAACTTTGCCAAAAAGTGCATTACTATCATGAGTCCTTACTTTCAACCTTTTAGTCAATATTTTAGCATCAAGTTCAATTAAGCTACCATAGCTAGATTTTGCACCTATTCTATAGCAACCACTTGATTAATAAGCATCACATTAATAACCATATCCGGTTTATCATGTAGCCATCATCATCATCATAACCATTAAGTTTCATTTAGTGTATCTACGTTGCCGCTGCTCAAGTCAAGTTCTCACTATCCGGGAGAGACGGCGATTCGAATCGATTCCTATCCAGCTGGAGGGGTATTCCTAGCACTCCCCCAAGCATACCTTGCAAGGGCAGCTCGGATCCCCTTTAGCACAACTCCGGACCAATTCGCGGGTCCGTACCGCGCCGCACCCACAGGGACCGCCAATCTGCCATGGTCAGGACTCTAACCTAACACCTCGGTCTTACGCCATTGACTCCCCGCACATCCTTGCTACCAACCGGGGTGCGCACTATCCGGCCGGAGATGCACTCGTAGGCTTCGCGGTCGGAACGACTTATCCGGCCAACTAAGTGTTAGGCATGCGTTCAATGTGACGAGAGGACATACAACGTATCGGTCCTTAAATGATACAGACGGCGATAGATCCACACCCAAGACCTCCATGCCTTGTTGCTTCACTATAGTCATCCCGCCCGGCCTCAAATTCATTATTAACACCGTGGCTATTTCCACGATAGCAAATATAGCCAACTGTGATCAGGTATCCACCTATCCCTCGCAGGTGACAGGAAATCACCCGGCTTCTACCGAGCTAAGCATAGCTAAGCATAGAACGTCTTCCTTATACTAGTAAGGGTTCAGGTAGTTTCATATAGTGGATAAGGTAGGAAATATGCACCAACGGTTTCATTCAACTCCTATCACCTAATGCATCATATAAAGTTGTACTCTTGTGCTTTTGTAAAAATAGAGGGTAGGAGACTTAGGATGCTCTATGGCTTGCCTGGAATCCGACACAAGTCAGTTAAATTAGCTTGCGCCATCTTGACGACATCCAAGTTCACAACACTTGTGTAGTCCTTCCATCATCCCGATAGGTCCACCATCACGTCCTTCACGTGGTTTATCTAGCATACCTAAATGAGATGCAAGATGCAAGTGTATGAACACATAGAAGTGCAATAGACAAAGCATCACACACAAGAAGCATGGCAAGAGCATGGTTACACTAAACATACTTAAGCACATCTCATTGTTCAACTTAATGATTACATAACCAACATGCTAAGTCAACAAGGAATGCAACACTAAACATATTAGACATGGCATGCATGTTTCACAAGGTCTCAGGTATATTAACTTGTCCATTACCAAAGACATGAGTCATACATAGCAATATACCAAGCAACAACAATAAAAGGAATCTGCCATTTTTAGGACTGTTAACAGCAGCTGAGAAAATAAATCATAACTGAAGTTACACAACTAAAAAAGATATGCAAGAAGACATTCTGGAAAGCTTATGAAATTATCTACATTTCATCTTTAGACATCAAAGCATGATTCCAACTTAAGCTTGTCGAAATTATAAAGTTCCAGAATCTGTCCCTGACAAACAGAGAGCAGCCATTTCTAGAATCAAACTTCGAACAGACATAACTCACAAACAACAAGGCCAAATACTACCAAATTTTAACAGAATCTAGATAAATAAATTAACTACAACCTTTCTATAAACAAGATTCCCAGAAAACATCATTTACATATTGTAATCCAAACAGTTCCAGAAACTGTCCAGAAACAACAATTGGAAACAATTAATTATTAACCTATGTTTCAAACATGCATTTTAACAAAACCATTGTTACCAATAGTTTGCACATATCTAAAGAACACCAGAAAACATAGTGGTCATTACCAAATAAATTTATTTAATGCCTTTCTTAATTTATTTGGATAATAAGGTGAATTAAATAACATATACCAAAAGTACTCAGTAAATTCCACCAAAAGTACAGTAGCTTCTACGTACTATTCATAGTCCACTTTACAAATTTCATTGCATTTGGATAAACATAGCAACATCTATGAAAAAGACAAATTGCTATTGCAATTAACCATGTGAGAACAAGATAAATGTACAAATCATATTTTCTTCAAACACATTACCATATTATATGTCAACATGATACAACAATATCATATAATTGTTCAGGACCAACATTTTCCATTTTCACATTTTTATTTATAATTATAAACCATTTATCAATCCCCATGAAGACATCTCTGTTCAAAACATGGACAGAATCTATCATGCCACATTAAACAGCGATAACTTGTGTTTCATATGCCCATAAATTATGGTTATGTACTTTATAGAAAGCTCACTAAATTGTGAACAACTTTGTTATAAACATCTAGAGCTAAATCTACAGCTAACAAGGTCTTACATAACAAACAATGCATCCGTGTCTAGGTTTAGACAGAAACTGAAACAGTACTTTAAACTACTATAACTCAACATGTGCTCAACCAAAAATTATTCTATTTAGCTTGATAGAAAGCTTATGAAAAGTGCTAAAACTTATATATTTTCATTAAGGCATGATTCCCAATCTAACTAAGCCAAACAATATAAACATGCAGATCCACTCAGAATATGAGCAAAGAAGCACAGGGCATTTGTTATTTTTATAACTCTTAATATATTGTTCCTAAATTCATGAAACTTTTACCAGACATCAAATATTATATGTAAAGCATGTCACAATATTTTCACACTTATTTGAGCAATCTTACAGTGGTTATGTAAAAGACAAATATAAAAAGCAATTAAAACCTAACTGCATAAATATATTTTTACGGCTAAAACTGCAAACTAAGCCATGCTATATTATAGATCTACTGCATAGCGAAGTTCACAAGGATTCCAAAAAGTTCAAATTTGCTATTTTACGACTATTCTATGAATTACTATGTATTTCCAAAGTTCATTCATGAAATCTGCAAAAAACAAAAGAAAAGGAAAACAGATATTGCACCTGAAACCCTGGATTTTCATGAATCACGCTGCAGCCCATAAGCACTATTCGTCTTGGCTTCGCATCTGGAACCCTGAGTTGCTTCATATTCTAACTCGAGGTCCCTGTCTTCTTCTTTACAAATAAGACAACGATGGAAGAGGGAATGGAGGTTGGCCATTCAATGTCGACACTGGAGCCAAGGACGTCCTAGGGCTTGGCCACACCCAGCTTTGGCCATGCTAGGCCGCTGCATCCGCACGGCCACGAGCAGCAGCAGTGGAGCAGCAGCTCGAGCTCCGCTCTGCCATGGCGATGGGAACAGAGAGTGGACAGGGAGATAGAGAGTGAAAGAGGAAGAGAGGTGGAGCAGACCGTGGGTAAGCGCTCGGGAGTGGAGGGAACAGGGAGGGCTTTCTGGTGCTCATCCACAATGGTACAGAGAGAGGACAAGGCAAGGTGGAGGTGGCAGCCATGATGGGAGCACCTTGCTGCATGGTCGCCACGCACAGGCCACGTGCCGGCCTTTCAGGCATTCTCCCGAACAGGTGTCGTGTCATGGTTTGGATGCTATGGGATGCGATTTTGGGCCAGCTACGTGACGAATTAGACCTTGGGCCAAAAATGAAGTTTGTTGTCCTCGTGCTGCTCTACATTTTTTGTTTAAGGGTCATGGACATTAGTGTTGTAGATTAATGGATAATCTGATACCAACCCATGAGTGTCAATGAATTGATAATGATTAGCAAAACTCAAAATCAATGGCCAAAACAAAGTCAAACTGGTGCCATATTTTTATATGCTATTGTACACAATATGTACTCCAACTTTTATTTTGGGACCCAAACAAGTTGTTTAGTAAAATTTGGAGAACGCGGAATGCCAACGTGATGAACTGCAATCCCAGACTTAGAAATTTGAAGTGCTGGAAATTACAGCAGATTCAATTTTGTGGCTCATATTTGACATGCTTAGAAGATGATCCAGACTTGGGCACTTTAACAAGGTTTGTAGCATACAAACTATAATACAACTTTTATTGAAGGACCTTATACTGTTTTGGCATGGTTAGTAAGATACAAGGCTCCCAACTTGAATACCCAAAACTGAAACACTGTTTTGACTTAGCCAAATTTCTAGAGTTCAATTAGAGTGATCACTATAGGTAGTGATGGATGTAGGACACATGAAAGAGGTTCCATTAATGTCACCCAAGCATGCACTTTGAAAAAGGCCTATATGTAAGCAAGGGTGCATTCTCTAAGTTTAACTTGAGGCTCACTTTCATGGATTGACCTTAACATGATCACAACCACTTATCTTGGCTGTTTGAGCTCAAAACCTAAAGTCTAACTCGTGGCAAACACCTGGGGTGTTACAGCAGTGGCAGCGCCCCATGGCACGGCGGCCCCGTGGCCCAAGCAGGCCCTAGCTATGGCCGACCTGGCACGGCGGCCTGAGCCCCAGCAGCCACCGGTTCTGGTGGTTCCGGCTGTGGCAGCCCCTGCGCTAGCGCCCTGAAGCGCGGCTGCCTGAGCGGGCTCTGCTTGCGATGAACCCCTACTCCTCCTCCTCCCCCCGTTCGCCCCTTTGTTGGTTTGGCTCTGTGTCCCGTAATTCACGTGCTTGCTGTGGCTCGCAGGATGACGCCGCGGGTGTGCGCCAGCACAAGAACTCCGAGACTGCATGGAACGAGGTTCGTTCGATCGGTACCATATCTGTGCTTGGTCTAGTAGATCCAGGCCACAGCCAGCGTGACCTGCCCGCCATGATAGGATACTATATCATGCAGTTTTGCAAGAGCTCAGATCTTGATAACCTTGCCATCCTAATGTGAGCAGAAAGCTTGGGAAGTCGCGCAGGCGCCGCTCAAGAACCTGATGATGATGGGCTTCATGATGTGGTTGGCAGGGAGCACCGTCCACCTCTTGAGCATCGGAATTAGCTTCTCTGTTTTGTGGCAACCCCTCAACGCCCTCCGTTCTGTTGGGTAAGGTAATGCTTTTATGGTTTTACCCAAGTGATATGATTTATTTTTGGTTTGCAAATCCATGCCACTTTAGGACTATTTTAGTTTATGGGCAACTAGTATATTATGTGTTTACGGCTATACTTTGCAAATTAATTAGCTTAGCTTAGCTGAGCTATAAAGGCTAAGGAGGTTTACTTAGCTGAATTATTTTTTTATCTGTCCATTGCGGAACCTCCGAGCTCTGGCACGGAGGCTCCAGGGTCTGTCTGACACACCTTCACCCCTCCCTACTCTGGCTAACTCGCATATCACCAGATCTAAATGTTCGCGTTTCATATAGATTTGTTGCCCTTGCATCATGAACGTAACAATATATTCAATCTCATAGATTTGTTGCCCTTGCATCATGGACGTTTCATATAGATTTGTTGCCCTTGCATCAGTATGTGGTTTTTATTTCTCCCATGGGAATTTGTTCAGCTTGCTCCATGTTTGTGCATTGCTCAACCTCACTGTCTCTGCATAATTTTTTAACCTTTTCTTTGTAGGTTCAGTGCATATTGCAAACTGAAAGAGCTATTGTGCTAGGAGCCTTTGAGATAAATCTGATAAAAAGTAAGACCAATCTCTTGAGTCACCATAATTTTGGATTTTGTTTCTTATCAATTAAGCATACCAGCTAAATGAAAAAGAATAAAAATTGTATTACTGTGATACAAAAGATTGTAATACATCCAGCCTCTAATTGATAAAGAGTGACTTATAAACTGAAGTTGGAAGGCTCAAAGAGACTACAGTCTAGAGAGTTATATACTATGTCGTGTACCAATTTTCTCTGAACTTGTTGATATATACCAGCCAAGTCTGACATCATCATATTGTAATTGCAGCTGCTCCACGTGTAACTCGACACATTGGGAAGGCATCTGAATGTGCTCTTGGCAGCAGCTCTACTTGTTTGTATTGGTAGGTTTCTGTTTCCCTAGCCGCTGCTTATGATATATTTTTTTATTTCATATTGAAATCTTTTTGATGTCTTACATGTAAGTTAGATTGATCCTTAGAATTTTTGTTGTGGATTCTAATTTTTTGAGTAAATAAACTGCAAATCTTAGGGAATGCAAAAAATAGGAACAATTAGTATGCAAATTGTGGTGTATTGTATGCAAATCATTTTGCTAGTCTAATTTTCAGCTGGCTGTTTTATGGGATACACAAATATAGATACATGTGTATTCATTTTCTTGCTAAAATTTTTTCTATGCCATCTTGATGTTACAGGTTGAGGGAGGCCTTGGAGGAAGGAAACATATGACATTTTGCTTTTGATAAGATGGAGTTGAGGCATTTTGTATCGAATCTGCTAGTTAGATTGTGCACACAAACATATGACTTGTGCCTGCCATTTGACCTAGCTAGATTGTATGTGTGTTGTTCCTTGTGTACTGGTGACTTGTCATGAATTGTGCGAGCAGACTTGGTAATGTTGGCTTGAATCAAAAATTGAGATAACTTATCTTATATGGTTGATGAGTGTTGTGGGCAGCTATGTTTTACATATGTATGTGGTTGATAAATAATGTGACCTGTTATGGATATTTATTAGACATAAAATCTGGTTAATATGAAATTAAAATTATATATAATTCTGTGGCGAGCTTCAAGAAACTTATGACTTTAAATCAGTTGTCATAAGTGTTTGTGACTTTCAAAATCAAAGTCATAATGCTATGACTTTGCCCGCTAAAATTCATAAGTGGTCATTAAAGATAGTCATCTTTTGAAATTTTATTTTTTGTCAACTTGTTGTCACAAATGACAACTTGTGACTTAACTAATGTTAAATGTCAAAAGATGACAGATTTCTTGTAGTGGAATTCTCGTCGTTGCGGTGTGTGCCGGCCAATTTACCTTTTTTGTATTGGTTGTTATGCTATTTTATGTTTTTGTTTTGTCTTTGCGGGTGTATTATCGGGTGGACATGTCGGGTAGATTTACGTGTGTGGGTGCAGGTATGGGTGAACTTCTGTACCCACGTATGGATACGGATAACCCAACGGGTAGAATTTTTCCTAGCAGGTGTAGGTATGGGATACACATACCCATCGGGTATATATCCATTGCCATCTTGACACATCACCATCAAAAGAATAAACAATTTAACATAAATTCTAATATTACAAAGTAATCCAATGATCAACAACCTCTTATAGATTCCTAGATACTTTAATCCATCCTAATGCCTCCTTACAACAGGTCTAGACCATTGTAGCCATAATGCAGTTGAAAAATTTACATTCGATTGCTTCATTTACCCCATAGAGACAACAATTTTATTTTGTATTTGGATTCTTTTTTTCATTCACAAAAATATGTTGTTTATTATCCTGGATAGCTAGCCACATGAAAATTCTTTTTCATTGAAAGTTCTGTTTTTTCAAGGATTATTTTATTGGTAATGTCCCTAAACAAAAGACGCCTATACATTGATCTTGTTGCATATTGTTCAGATTTTTCGAACACCTATGTGAAAGAATCGTTTGTTGGAAGCAAACAGGAGGGGTTGCCCCGTGCTGAAAATTTATTAAAACGCAATGAAGAAAAGCCTTTACAACGGGAATCAAGAGACAAAAAAGGGGCAAAGAAAATAAAGAAGATTACAATAGATAATCTAGCCATAATTCAGTTTGTAGAAAAATATTTCTACTTTCTCTATGGATAACCATGGCAAACTAATAACTGAAAGGTCAATTCGACTTTTGTCGATAGTCTGGCTATTCTCCTTTAAAAAATGCCATTGCACTACTACAGGATTGATTGACCACAACAAGCCCATTTCCACCTCCGTGGCGGGCATAGTTTTCGCCCGCCACGGTTATTCAACCGCACGCAATTACTTCTGGCCACAGGAACGCCCGCTGTGATAAATGATTAACCGCAATGGGCAACATAAAATGATTGCTTCGGTTAATGGTGTTAACCGCAGCGGCCAATGTAATGTGCCTGCTACGGTTAATACGTTTATCGTAGCGGGCATGTTATGATGTTCGTTGCGGTTAAGAAACATTACCCGCAGCGGGCTTTTTATGTTGCCCGCTTTGGTAGTTTATTGTATAAATAGCAACCAGCCGACAAGGGCAAAGGACAAGGCGATGGTAATGGCCATGCCCAGGACAAGGAGGAGGCACAAGACGAGGACGGTGGCAGAGATAAGGAGAACACTCAAGTAGATGAGGGGGACAAAGACATGGGTGCAACTTGTGCCCCTCCTCCAAACAGTCCACCTCGGAGCCCAAGCAGACAACAAGAAGGAGGCACAGAGGAGGCAACGTGGACTAAGACACCTCTGCCAACAGCTACTCCTACGCTTGAAGACCCTCCTCCACCGAGCAAGGATGCAGGCATGACCACCACACTGCTCCCGTACACTACTACATCCGAAAGGTTTGAGACAAACAAGCATAATATTCTCGTAAGCTTTCTAACACATGAAATGGTAATAAAATTTGGATCAATGTTTTGCTAGGCCTACAAATACTCTCCAGATCAATCTATTTCCCGAGGCGGAAGACTGTCCTGGCCACTATGAGCTTGCAAAGTTCATGCTACTTAAGGCCTAGCTCATCGATGACGAAAAGTGGGATACAAGGAAGTTCCACCTGTGGTATATGGAAGCGGCAAAAGCCAAGATGACAGGTTTCACCGTCAAGATTCCCTAAGAGTTTTTCCACTTGTCCGGTGGCGTTATTCAGCTGCCTGTGGACTTCCAGGACATGTACAATCTATTGCGGGAAGAAGACCTTGACATCGTCCAAATCACCTTATTCTCTGTGTAAGTGATGATTGCGACCTTCATAGACCAATCTCTACACTTGCATTGGAGAACTATATGACTTTTAGGACACGATGACTTGTCCGTGCAGGTTGACGGTCACTATTAGCAGCAAAAGGCACCATCCTATCCTATACCTCTCTCCAATGCAGATAAGGGACCCAGAGTTTACAGTGCGGCAGAGGGAAAAGAAGTACGAAGACAACATGAAAGAGGAGAAGAAGAAATTATCAAGGTACATCTTTGAAGTCATGAAGAAGCTCAACTCGGATGGGCCGCATTGTATTATGGCTGCCCACCACTTTGGGTATGTCAAAAACATCCATGTAGAGCAAAAGTGGCTAGGGTCATGCCTTCTCGTCGACATAACCTATACTTTGTTTCAATGGTGTAGAAATGACCTAGCCGGCGGCCACTGGGTTGCCTTCCTCATCTATCCTTAAGAAGGCCAGGCTGTCATATTTGACTCGTTACAGGTACCGAACAAAAAGGGGTACAAGGCCTTCGAAGACTGCTTAAAAAAGTAAGCCACCAAGCTTCTTTATCCTTTACGGTTATCGTATTCAAATTGATGCTAACACTAATACACTTCGTACAGTGCCTAGAGTGCATATCTCAAGGATCCGCAATGCTAAGATCGGAGAACAAAGAAATTTAAGAAGAGGCATGAGCACCACCTCGAAATCTGATGCGATTTCCCCGTAAGTATGTTTCAAAGGTAGTTCAATCATGCTTTTGGTACATATATGTTCTAATGCTTCTGTATCGATCGTGCAGTGTGCCAAACAACCCTTGGGATCAAAGGCATGTGGCTTGTAAACCTGTGAGAACCTAAGGGAAAGCATGGAGTACACCAACAACTGGAAGAAGCTCAAGGAAGTAGTGAAGAATCATGGAGAGACGATGAAGAATGAACGACACGCTTTCAAGCAAATCAAGGCAGACATTTGTATGTTCATCCAAGAGAAATACATGCTCAAAGGCGAACCATTCTTCGACAATGATGGTGAATTGGCGGTTCGACCTGAGTTCGAGAAGTTTTGGAGATGGAACACCATGCTATGGCCGATGGATTATGCCCACGCAGTACAACTGTGATGTGTAGCGGCTTCCTCGGTTTCCTAGGTGTATATATGGATGATGAGAACAAGTGGATTTATATATTGAACTACGGACCTAACGCGTCTTATGTATTGAACTTCTAGGCATATATGTCTATGTCTCTCTCTCTATATATATATCTTCTCTTTGTTTCTGAAGTGAAATATGGAATATGGAATTTGTAAATTGTTTAAATTCAAATGCAGCAATGGTTCCGCAAAGAATTATTATTTTTATTTAAAAACACTTTGAAAGGATCAAGATGCCCAAGAGGGGGTTGAATTGGGCTTCTCTAAAAATTTAAGAAACCTATAAGCTCCAATTCAACCCCTTGTGCCTAGTGTGACCTAGAGAGCTACCGGATAAAAAGTTTTGCAACCTAGTTCCAATCCTATTCTAGCATGGCAATTCTAAGAATGTAAAAACACAAAGTAAATGCTAGAATGTAAAGGAGTAGTGGAAGAAAGTGCTCGGCGATGTTTTGCCGAGGTATCGGAGAGTCGCCACTCTCCACTAGTCCTCGTTGGAGCACCCGCACAAGGGTCTTGCTCCCCCTTGGTCCGCGCAAGGACCAAGTGCTCTCTACGGGCTGATTCTTCGACACTCCATTGCGGTGAATCGCCCAAAACCGCTCACAAGCTTGACACGAGCCACCCACAAGAACTCCGTGCGGTCTTCGTGCCTCCAATCACCACCGAACCGTCTAGGTGATGGCGATCACCAAGAGTAACAAGCAAAGAACTCTCACTTGACCCAAACAAGGCTCTAGAGAGTGGTGGATGCACACTTGACTCTTGGAATTCACTAGAGAAGGATTCTCTCAAGAAATCACTCAAATCTCAATCTTCTCTAGGCTCTTGCTGCTCTCTTGCTCCACAACAAGTTTCTCAGATGTTCAAATGGGCAAGAGTGCTCTCATGGACGAGGTGGAGGAGTATAAATACACCCCACGAAGTCCAAAGGTCAGCCAACCGTTTTCCACTGAAAACGGGGTCACCGGACGCTCTTTATGTTGCACCGGATGCTCTGCACCAAGCGTCCAGTGCTCTGTAACGGCTAACTGTACCTGCGTCTGACAGGTCACCGGACGCTAACTCTCAGCGTCCGGTGGCACCGTCCAGTGCTCCGGGAAGTTTTACAAACTCCCTGAGTATGGGACCAGACGCTACTCGTGTGTCCGGTGCAAGCGTCCGGTGCTTAGGGGAAGTTTACAACCTCCCTGGGTGTGGGACCAGACGCTGCCCGGTGAGTCAGGTGCCAGTGTTTGGTGCCTAACCCTAGTCACTGAAGACTCCCAACGGCTAAGGACCTCACAGGACGACTCACAGAAGCGTTCGGCAGCTTCCGGTGCCCCCTTGGGCACCCTAACTTTCGTCGAAACACGATCGCTCCAAAACGAAGTTGGTTCCTCTCGATGTAAGGAGTATCTCTGAGCTGCGTAGTGCTAGGTTTACCAAGTGTGCATCACACCTAAACCTAAAGCCTTGCCTAAGTCAAGCTCCTAGATCAAATCCCCTCTTAATAGTACGATCAAAGGAAAACAAAGTCCTAAACTACTCTAAGTGCCCTTCTTCACCATATGACACTTAGACCTAGTCTAGTCTTGACGATGTCCATCCATCCTTTGAAAACCGAAACGATTTCCACTATTAAGTAGGCATGTATGTCACCTTACCTATGACTTTGCCTCTGCAAAACACACGTTAGTCATAGTAATCAACATTGTCATTAATCACCGAAATCACTAGGGGCCTAGATGCACTTTCAATCTCCCCCTTTTTGGTGATTGATGACAATAACCTCGAGTATGAAAAGAGTTAAGGTTTTCAAATGGCTTGGTTTCAATAAGCCTGATACCATAAGAACAAAGGGATTAGGCATGCTTATATCAACCAAGTCTAACATCCTGCATCCAAATATGTGAGTGAAGTACAACAGGATAAAAACACAAGGCTCATAAGTACATCGGAGTAAATCGCGGAAGCAAAGGTAATATGAGCCAAACACATGACATAAAGATATCACAATTAAGCATAAGTCATGTCTCACAAGTATCTCACACAAGTGCAATGCATAAAGATAAACAAGATGTAGGATGGAGTTGTAACACCCTAGGTGTTAAGCATGCACTTAGTCTCATCAAAACATTCATAAGCATTCTCATCAAGCATAGCATCACATGAGCATGTCATCCATTCAAAGTGTGATTTTATGTGCTTTATTTTGTGTGAATTAAATGTGTTAAAAATATTATGCTTGCTTTTAAAATTGTGAAATATTCAAATTAGGTTGAATAGTGTGCAAAAAGGCTTAAGAGTATTTTTGTGAAATTTTTGGAGCCATAGGATTTGAGAAATGGAATTTATATAAAAATCCCTAAAATGAATTTATTTAAAAACCTAGAACTAGTTTTAATTTGTGATTCAAATTCTATTTGGAATTTGGCCTTGCTTATTAAAACAAAGTTGTAGGGTTTTTGTTTTGGAACAAGTTTTATTTTGGGAGAAAAAGGTAAAAGTGATTTTTAAATAGTCCAAATGAATTTAGAAAGAATTTGAGAAAAGAAATTCAAAAAAAAGAGAAAGGGGACAGGCGCTGCTGGGCCGACCCGCCTCCCTTTCGGCCCAGCCAGCAGCGCGGCCCGCTTCCCCCTCCCCTCTCTCTCCCGTGCGCGGCGCCCGCCTCGCTCCACTCGGCGCCGGCCACGTGGCGGCCGTACGCCGGCGTTGGACGCGCCGCGGCCGACCGCCTTCACCTGGTCGGGACGCCGCCCCGCGCCCCCAGGCCGCTCCACTCCACTCTGTCGCCCACGCCTCCCTCTCTTCTTCCTCTGTCCGTGAGCGCAGCTACAGCCGTAGCAGCTCCGCCCGCGCCATCGCCGGAAAAAGCCCCGCCGCTGATCGCCGGTCGCGCCAGAGCCTCAACCTCGACGGTTGATTGAGGTAGGGGTCGAGCCTGT